>NW_014577453.1:163786-167024 GCF_000485595.1 Priapulus caudatus
CCTGCATATGGCAAATCAGGGAGTCCTGCAGTAAATCAGGGAGTATTTGACTCCGGACTCCCGTTAATTTTGTACCCTGCAGTAGTACTGCTACAGTTAGCTCTAGTACTCTAGTCTAGTACTATCTCTCGTTGCCAGTACCACAGGTAGTGCACTGTGACGTGTCAGTGTACACAGGCATATATACATAATTGTAAAATCAAGCACACGTAATAAATGAGTGTACATGATTGAATACCAGTAAATTTATACACTACTTAATTTTTTGACCTTTGCATGCATGTGGTGCTAATACTGTTCGTTGCACACACTATACCTATTAAATCTGATGCTTGTAGTTGTACAAAACTGATGTTTTTTTTTCTTTTTACCAGCGTTTCCAAAATCTGAAGGAGAAGATGGTAAAGACATGGAAGAGGTGAATACTATAGAATGAGCATGGTAGTATATACATCAGCGATCAAAGCTTGTTATTGAGTTTGAGTTGCTTTATGGCTGAGATCTCCAGAAGCAACGTAGTTCTGCGTAATTAAAAAAACGGTAAAAAAATGTGTATATTGCTGCAAAAGTCGTTGTGTTTTCTTTACCAGATTGGTATATTTTATAACCAGTGCATTGTATGTAGTTCATATCAGGAGGACATTAATGTGAGTCTTGCATGCTCATATTTGTCGTGTTAGCCAGCGTAAGTGATCCTTGACCGTCTTCCCATAGATTTTCTGGAAGGCGCAGAGGTTACACCTGATACACTCTGCAGTGCTCATGGCTGCTCCTCTTACACGCAGACCTTGCCTGGTAAGTGACCGTGCCTCGGCTTTAACAGAGCTCCCTCTGGATGTTTTAAAATTTGAGCCAAAACTTGAGCCACCAAAGTTATTTTTTAGCCACCAATGAAAAACTACAGTCACTGCAGTGTTCACTTTAATCGTATGTGCTAAGCAAGGCGTAAACAGGTGATAGGTATGGGAAAAGATGTGTACGAAAACTTTTAACAGCACGACACTGCAATTTGATGATTTAATTATTCAAACGTAATTTTCACAGAAGTTAAATTATCCGCCATTTGTATTCGCCACTTAGTGTAGTAAAATCGCCACTGTTATTTATTTATCGCATTTTGCGAAGGTGGCGATAACTAGCGGTAGCCCTGCTTTAACACCCGAACAAGATTGCAGAAAACTAGGTAACAGTGTCATGTGTGTGGATAATCATTAATGGTTGTGGGTCTTAACCTCTGCAGGAATTTTTTTCGGGTTTTTATCTCAGCAATTTTCACGGCTTACCGCAGGTACATTTAATGATGCATACCGCCACGTTGTAAACGATTTTGCAACCTCTCTCTCTCTCTCTCTCTCTCTCTCTCTCTCTCTCTTCCCCTCTCGCCTTCTCCCTCTCGATCCCACCTTCTCTCGTCCCCTCCTTCCCCCTTTTCTCTCTCCCTCTCTCTCTCTTCCTCTCCCTCTCTCTTTCTCTATTTCTCTCCCTCTCTCTCTCCCTCTCGTTCCCACCTCTCTTATTCTCCCTCTCTCTCTCTCTCTCTCTCTCTCTATGGCTCGTCTCGCGCCTTATCCCCGACTATCGTGCCACGTTTCAGACCGGAGGACTCTGGTCGCTCGGCATTATCCTATTTTCCGGGAGCCTCTACGCACGCTCGCTGACCGGTAACGCCACCTACGGGCGATTCGCGCCGATCGGCGGCACCATCCTCATCTTCGGCTGGCTCGCGGTCGCTCTGTGATCTGCCGCAACGACCCGACGCCGTCGCCGTGGTGACCCGATAGAGAAGCTGCGAGAGAGGTGATCCGTCTACGTCGAATCGGTGGAGGAGCATAGCATGCATGGCTGCACTTCTCTGTGTTGAGCTGGGATGGCAGCCGATGCACCAGAGGTTGCCAGTGTGAACATTACGCGCGATTGCTTCGTGCGGCCGGGAACAGAGGCACCGGACTGTAGCGTTAACTTTTCTGTTATCACAATCGATCAAATGTAGTCAATGAATGCGATGGAAGTAAGAATGGTTGAAGCGTGAACATTCATTGTTCCCGGGGTGGGGTGAGGGAGATTATTGTGGCTTTATAGCTTCAGTTAGTGTTGTTATTTGTGTATTTTTGAATTGATTTGTGAAATGATTGTTGAATTGATGTGATTTGTGTATTGAAAATACATTTTGTTATGATCGTATTGTGCACATTTACAAATAAATGTTAGTGAAGATTTAAAATTGTTTCTTTGCAATAATTCACAAATATATAATCATATAATATCAAGAGCAAATAATAGTAGCAAGGTATTATTAGCTCTTGATAATATATAATATATAAGGTACATAGTTATGCACTAGTAATTATATCGTTACACTGAGTTCCAGAGATTTAGAAAAAGCGGAGCGCGCAAATAAGTATGGCAGTGGCTGTTGGTACAACGTGCAGTAACACGTTTTGAGGTTATAGCATTGTGTGTGTGTGTGTGTGTGTGTGCGTGCGTGCGTGCGTGCGTGCGTGCGTGCGTGCGTGTGTATCTGAATATAGGCAGACAATTCGTGAAAGATGTCAGTCGAATGGCTAGAGCGGCGTAAGGAAGGTTAATAACGATCTAACATTGACATTAAGCTTGTAATTAGTTTTGCTTTCGGCTAGCTAGGTCCGCCGCTACACATTGTCATGGTCACGGCTATAGGTTCGTTGTTCACGGTGCCACGCCAGTTGCAAGGTTAGTCCACACTCGGCCGGATCTGCTGTGAGTCATTCGCAACAGTCTGTTCAAACATTGAACTAGCCTCAGAGGTGTGGACAACGTCTTTATGCGTTGACATTTGCTGCGAGCTATATGTGTGTCTTATGTACGGCGCATACGAATGCTGTTCGTAGATGTATTATTCACGCGTACAATGAACGCACGACGCACGACATCACATACAGAGCAAGGTCACGGTGAAGGGTTACACTACAACAGTGACGAAACGACGCAATTAAATTTACTAAGATAAAAAACAAACAAACTACGTATATAATAATAACCATATAATTATTAGCTCTTGATATAACGCAAGGTCATCTGTTTTGGTTGCAAAATAACGTCACCCAGTTTATGTAGGCCTATATATAGTATATAGTATCAAGAGCTAATAATACCTCTATTAATCTATTATCTCTAATAATCTAGGTATTATTAGCTCTTGATAGTATCTATAGGCCTATATATATATATATATATATATATATATAGTACGTACTACTAC
>NW_014577453.1:167825-171236 GCF_000485595.1 Priapulus caudatus
TATATATATATATATATATATATATACGGTATATATGAATGAAATCCGGTTACATACATTACCCATTCCCTCACCACACCCCACCCACACCCCTAGCATGTTCTATATAAAAAACAATTAATAAATTAGCGGAAAAAGAAATAAACCGAAGGGTTAGGATGTGGGAATATCACATTGGACAAGGGATCGATGACGTTGTTGCATCTCAATCGAGCATATTGCAACCTCCGGATATATACGTACGGCCCTGATATATTTACACGATATGACGTGAACGATAGCGAGCAAGTTAGTGCCACATACCGTCACCGTCACGCAAAGTTCACATCAGAAGTTCACGGTATGTTCGCGCGTCGTGGGCGTACGAACATAGCTGCGGACGTGAGTGAGGTCGCTCATGATCAGGGACGAAGGGATGGGGCTGGTGTCACTCCGTTGATTATACGACCGGACCACGGCCAGACTGAACGTGAGTGAGTGGGTGTACCGACATTAGTCGGGGCCTTGATCTCCCTCAAGGCCCTATATTGTAAACATCCGCGGCGTCCGTGCCCCTCGTACGCACAGGCGAGTGCGTGATGGCGAGGGCCGCTGTGTTTGTCTGCGGCTATAGAAAATTCCCGCTATTGTTGTCGTCGCCGACGTTGTTATCGGAGGCGTGCGATCTAGATAGAGACGATAAACGAACATACGCACATAGGTTCATTAACACAGGTACGTTCGGGCGTACATCTACCTGGAAGGTTGCCGTCCGTCATGCTGAACCGAGTGTGTCGCACGCGCGCGCGGTACGCCCTTGAGCGCGTGGTCCGTGACTGGTCCGTGGTCCGTGTCCCGTCCGCCCGCCCGCCCCGTCATGTATAAAAACCAGCCGCCGCCGCCGACGGTAGTGAGATACGAACCGCGTGTCGACAATAGTGAGATACGGACCGCGTGCCGACGTTTTCAATCGTGGAGAAAGACAAGTGAATATATATCTGTATATAAATATTGTGACAGCGCAGCGAAACCGTAAGTAATTGCAGTTTTTCGTTGAGAAGGTGAGAAGTATATGCGGTGAAATGATTGTGAGGGTAAATGTCTAGAATTCGTGATCGATGTTTCGATATATATATGTGAGAAAAATGAAGAGAGGCTATAGTGATGTAGGCTTACAAAACCTACGTACGTTAAATTGACTACGTCACGAATTTTCTGTGGTAAAATTTGTAAAAAAAATATTACCATTTTTTACATTAAAAGTAAGAACTAACGGGACTAAACGTATCGTCAAATTCTTACCTGATAAGATTGTTTCTCAACTAGTTAAAAATCCAAAAAACCTGGACGATTTGATATTAACAATTTTTTATTCCCAACATTAATTGCTTGCATGTATGAGTCACGAGTGTATGTTTACATCGAACAATATAGTAAAACAAGAAGTATAATGCAGCAATTTAACCATAAAAAGTGAACAGAATTACTTATATCTTGTGAAAAAGTGGAAATATATTTGTTCTTTTTACTATTTACGGTGACGTAATCACTTAAGTATAACTTAGTAACTATACTCATATCATTATTGGACCTATATTGGCTCGCCTATATTGACCCAATAATTTATTGTCTTGCCAATATTGGGCTACTATCAGCTTGCTTGCTGGGTAAAGTGTTCTATGGCTATTTCATCAAACAAGTAAGAAAACGCGTTGTGAAATGATTGGCATCGCAAGTAGTGTTCCCGTGCTGTGTAGGTAGATTGGACAAATCTCGTTCCGCCCCTATAGATTTGACAGATATTTTGTTTGATGTATTGTTTGTTTGACAGTAAACAACATGCTATGAAACGTAGCGAGATTTCATTGCGCTTCTGTCGGGCGTGCCTATAATCGTTGATGTTATTACAGATGACAAGCCTTCGACTCGTCTTAGGCCTTGGAGTGATTCTGCTCCTGGCGCAGGAGACATTCCAGCAAGGCTTTATCAGCAGATTTACAAGTGAGACTGCTTGTGCTGAATAACAATTATTGAGATCTGCACGCACAGAAATGCACATTTCTGTCTCTCGGTGATAGGCTAGTTATTGTAATAGGCGGAACGCCTATATTTTTTTCCTGCTGTCTCTCTCTCTCTCTCTCTCTCTCTCTCTCTCTCTCTCTCTCTCTCTCTCTGTCTCTCTCTCTCTCTCTTGCTCGCTCCGCCGCCACGGGTTAATAAGGTATCTTATATACATGCATCAATGCTGCCGCAGCCAGGCACACAAGCATGCACTTGCAGCGTTTCAATAAAATGTAATGCTAAATAAATACAAAATCTATTTACTACGAAAGTCACCGCAGCGCAAAAACTGCGCGCGTATATATATACAACATGGTGCCTAACTCGCTGCCGCACGGACCACAACTCACCGTTTTCAATCAGTTACAACGCCGGTGTTCCTGCAGGTGACGTCACTTTCCAACTATCGTTGGAATCACGGAAGACTGCTGAATAAGCTACACCCGCCATTTTTGATAATCGGCCCGCCAGAATGCGCTCAAATTACAGAAATTCCTTAAATATCTATGCGAAACCATCCTTCGCATGCGGTACCAGGCAAAAGGGCGGCATGCCCAACCGTTGGCGGCTGCGCTGATTGGCTGCAGCAAGTTTAACATGCAGACAGGCTGTGCAACTACGTTTGTTGACATCGCGGGTGAGTCATGGCCAATCAGCGCAGCCGCCAGCGGTTGGGCATGCCGCTTTTTTATCTGGTAGCATGCGAAGGATGGTTTCGCATGAATATTTGAGGAATATCTGTGATTTGAGCGCATTCTAGTGGGCCGATTGTCAAAAATAGCGGGTGTAGCTTGTTCAGTAGTCTTCCGCGATTCCAACGATAGTTGGAAAGTGGCGTCACCTGCAGGAACACCGGAGTTGTAAGTTGTAACTGATTGAAAACGGTGAGTTGTGGTCTGTGCGGCGGCGAGTTAAGCACCATGTTGTATATATATATATAGTCAATGGCCGCGTGTGTGCTGTAGCTGCAGGTGCCGACTTGTTCTTGCTGCCAGTGAATATTATACGTACTATTGATGTTAATTGTTTTTGTTTTCTATCCAAATTTTCATTTATTACAGACCGAGCCTCGCCCACGCCACGTCTTTATCCTCTATCTCTACAGAAAATGAAGCCTTGCTGTCAAGCAAAAGTGAATGCTGTAACTAGGTGGCTAGGGCCAGAATGTTCTGTTCAAATTGGAAATGCAGGTCGTAATTTTGTAAGGCTTGCTGGTGTTTCTGGAGCCATAGCAGTGGCAATGGGAGCTTATGGTGCTCATGGAGGTACATGCTGCATCCAGTCTGTAGTTTAGACTATGCAGTAGCAGGAGTAGAAATTAACTTTTGAACAAGGGAGACCTGCCCTCAAAAAGAGGGAGTCCGCAGTCTG
>NW_014577453.1:174905-183863 GCF_000485595.1 Priapulus caudatus
GAGAGAGAGAGAGAGAGAGAGAGAGAGAGAGAGAGAGAGAGAGAGAGAGAGAGAGAGAGAGCAAAAAGGAAACAGAAATGGGATGAACCAGGGACTAACCCTATGATTGCATCGACCTTGCAG
Source organism: Priapulus caudatus (assembly GCF_000485595.1). Lineage (NCBI taxonomy): Eukaryota > Metazoa > Priapulida > Priapulimorpha > Priapulimorphida > Priapulidae > Priapulus > Priapulus caudatus. Next base: position 175,029 of record NW_014577453.1, read on the forward strand.
CCGGCCGACGTACATGCACGAACACGGCTCTTCAGACTGCTGAGCGTGAGTTCCGCTCCTACGGCCGCCCGCACTCCACCTACGCAGCGGTGGTGCTCTCTGACGGCAACTCCAACTGCGATTCGGGCTACAACAATAACGGCTACAACCAGTTTGGCGGCTATAACCGATATGGCGGCTACAATCAGTATGGCGGCTACAACCAACGTAGCCGCGTGATTACTGGCGGCGGTGGTTACGGAAATGGCGGAGGACGGCAAGGAGATAGAGGGCGCTACGGTGCGACGTGTGCTGCTGCGCGGAAGTTGAAAGACTTTGGTAAGTAACCTATGAAAGGCTTATTACTCTTCAATAAACGGGGACAGATACACACAGTGACGCTAACAGTGAGATAATGTGAACAACTGCGTTTAAAACCACTAAACCTTGTATGCTACGGTGCAATATAGCTAGCTCATAATGCAAAAGATAAATTCAGATTTCGACGACTTGTTTACTGTATGTCCCGCCCCCAAAAGTTTCACTGCATAACAAGTATACAGTATCCCCAATATGAATTATACGATTACCATAAATAATGCTGCACCCTTATTATTTCTAAATTCTTTACTCCTCAATTTTCCATTATTTCATAAGCCCTCTTCACTATCAGCATCTATTAACATATATATACCGTAGGGTATTCTACCGAGGTGTATATAACATATCGTACCGTAGCTACAAATCTTTATCTATAATAATGACTTCTACACCGACCATTAACTCATAGGAGGCAAGGTGATTTTTTATAGAAAAAAAAACCTTTGTGAACAAAATAAACTGTGTTATGTAAGCCGTAAAATTACCCGTAAGGCCGTCAAGCACCTCCACCGCGTTTCTCTTCTCATCTGGTCATCCTCGCTCACAAGCCTCCCCCACATGTGACTCGTTGCAGGCGTCGAGGTGTTCATGCACGCCGTCGGTCGGCGGATTGACACTGAGGAGGTGGACTGCATCTCGTCGCCAGGCCAGAACAACCTGCACAGCGACTACTTCTCCGGCTGCGAGGACGTCAAGTACTCGCACAACCAGTATCGCCGATTGAACGGATAAACACACGGCGGCGCAGCATCATCGTTGTCGTCATCATCATCATCATCATCATCGTCGTCGTCGTCGTCGTCGTCGTCGTCGTCATGGGCACAACATATACTCATTACATTTATTCGAGCGTATTTTCGTTTGCACTCTTACTAAGAAGTACTGGAATATTGATGCCGAAACACAGTCACTGTGGAAACCATGCACTGCTGTTATCAATGAGATGATATAGTTATATGGTAACGTTTATTAGCGTTGTATTTGATGTTTTTGGTAATTATTATCTCTAAGGGATATGAGTGCATCATAGACAAATCATTGCATGTATGTGGAAATCGAACTCATAGCGGATTAGACTCATAGCGGAAATCATAATTTATTGGAAAAAAGCTGATGGCCTGGAATAATCCTTTTTAATTCTTTTCGTTATCATAACGAAGATCAAACGCCTTCTTCATAATAAATTTATAAACACAAGTAGGCATACGTGACAATAATGTTTGCTACGTGCTCATGGAAATTGGTTTGGCTAAAACAAAAAATTATTAACCATGTCAGTAAAGTTGTATACATCTATTTCATACTCGAATTTAAATATATTTATATACCGTATTAACTCCAGGCTTAAACGGTCATGCTGTTATTGCGCAACGTGCTTGATGTTATGTATGATATTCGTAGGGTAGCTTTCACGTTAAGTTTTACAAATATGATGAGTAAAATAATGTACAGCGTTAGCGTTCATGGTTCGTGTTATTGCATGTTGTTCAACGGTTTGTCAGTCACCATCACCCCATGACATCCAAACAGTATGTATATAGTCATAGACTGCGATATTTCAGATGTATGTTAACATTAATGAAGTCAATAAAATATCGATGCAATTCAGTATACCAGCATATGAGTATTTATATGAGTTAATGCGTTTAATCCCCCCCCCCCACACACACACACACGCACGCACGCACGCACGGCTACGCACGCACGCACGCGCCACTCACCCACCACCCACACACACACACACACACACACACTCACGCGCACGCACGCACACACACACGCACGCACGCACGCACGCACACGCACTCACTCACACTCACACGCACGCCACGCGCACACCTACATGCACACCACACACACACACCACACACACACACACACACACACACACACACACCACACCACGCACGGCAGACGCCACACGACACACACGCCACGAACGCCACGCACGCACACGCACTCACTCACACTCACCACGCACGCACGCGCACACCTACATGGCAAGCCAACACACACACACACCCACACACACACACACACCACACACCACACACCACACACAACACCACACACACACACACACACACATACACAAACAGCACACAACACACACACAGGCGCACACACACACAGCACACACCACACACCACACACCACACACACACACCACACACATTTCACACACACACACATACACACACACCACACACACAGCACACACCACACACACACACCACACACACACACACACACACACAGTAGGGAGAGAGAGAGAGAGAGAGAGGCTAAAAGGCTGTATTGACGCATTAAAGGCATATTTGCGGTCTAGATGTTTGCTAATGTTATTGCCCACTAGACCGACGAGACTCGTGTAATTGGTTGGTAGTTAGCATTCTTAGAATTGAGGGACTGTCCTGTTGGCTAGAGGACAGGTATATAAGGCGTTTGAGCCTCAGATACTAATATAATCGCCTTCGAATAAGAAGGCCCTCGACTGTTGCTACGTATGGGACACTCACAAGGATCAACAAAACGTTTACACTAGGCGTACAACTAGGTTGCGGTGGACTTACAACCAACGTAAACATAAAGCCACGATATATACGTGCAGTTAAGCTGGGAATGCAGTGCAGCTTAACGTGCAACCAGGGTGAACATTCAGGTAGTGGACTTCGAAGCAGGGTGCAGTTTCAGTTAATGTGTACACACAACTAAGGTAAGTAATTTTTCATAAAGTTAGTACACACACAGGTTATGTTATTTTCCAAGTTTTTCTAGCGTATTTGGTAAGCGAGTAATAACATCAACAGCAGCACGCGTTCTAGTCCAGCGGATGAGCACATAAATTGTGCACTTGGTTATGGTTAGAATTGTGAAACTTTGCATACGCGTACCACATGAGGTTCTGACAAATGTCTGATATAATGCCAAATGAACAGCGCCATCTGGTGACGTACGGCGCACTTGGAGTGTTAACGGGTATTGCGTTATAACACTCTTCGGGTTTTCGCTTTAATTTCAATAATACCCATCCAATTTATTCAAGAATTAGCTCAAATGATGTCAAAATGTCAACCATTTCATTGTTTCAACCTTATTTTATTACAACTTAAAGATATTAACTAACAACTGAATTTTAAACATTTACACGGAGCTCTATTCATCTCAATAAATTGTTTGTATAATATTAGTATAGATATCCCCGAATCTTTTGAGCTATTTCCTGAATAAATGGATATGTATTATTGAAATTATAGCCAAAACTCAAAGAGGGGTGTAACAAAATACTCGTTCAACCGCCAGGGGCACTATACGCCACTAGGTGGCACTGTTCTATTGACACAATGTCCGAAAATCTTCAGGGCCTATTGTATTATGCGTGTGCAAAGTTTCAAAATTGTAACCAAATGTGCACAATGTGCCCATTTTTATGTGCTTACCCGTTGGCCTATATAAGAAGTGGATCAAGTAAAATGTAATACAATGAGTACAGCAGACGGCAGGCACGATAGTAACCATGGTGCTGCTGGGTGTAATTTTAACATTTTCTTGCACGTGGAGAACACAACGGGGGAAAACAGCGGGCTGTTGCCGCCAAAATCACCAATCAACCAATCGTGGGCCTCCTAGCAAGCGACCAATTGTGGTCCTTCTAGCAGCCGGCCAATTAGGAGCTTCCTAGCAGCCGACCAATCAGGAGCCTCGTAGCAGCTGGCCAATCAGGAGCCTCCTAGCAACCGACCAATTAGGGGCCTCGGTAGCAGCTGACCAATCAGGGGCCTCGTAGCAGCCAACCAATCAGCGGCCTCGTAGCAGCCGACCAATCAGGGGCCTCCTAGCACTCGACCAATCAGGGGCCTCGTAGCAGCCAACCAATCAGGGGCCGCGTAGCACTCGACCAATCAGGGGCCTCGTAGCACTCGACCAATTAGGAGCCTCGTAGCAGCTGGCCAATCATTGGCCTCATAGCAGCCGACCAATCAGGGGCCTCCTAGCAACCGACCAATCAGGGGCCTCCTAGCAGCCGACCAATCAGGAAGCTCGTAGCAGCCGACCAATCAGGGGCCTCATAGAAAGCAGCCGACCAATCAGAGGCCTCCTAGCAACCAGCCAATCATGGGCCACCTCGCAATCAACCAATCATGGGTCAATTGATCAATAACAAAATTATCAAGTTATATGAAAACGACTTCCTCTGTGCGTTTTCCACGATGTGAAGCGAGGCAACGTCTTCCTACAGGGCTTCACTAGTAAAATTACGCGCGCGCGCGAGTGAGACAACCTCGGCGCTCTTGTTTGCCTCTAAATCCGGACGCGTCGCGCATGACGGCCCTGAGCTCCGAGAATCGCGCGCCAGGTACCTCGCTGGTACAGCCGGATCTGGACCCATAAATATAACTACACCTCTCTCGCTCTCACCTGCAAGCCGTTTACTCGATCTTACGCGTCTATCCTTGAGAGCCGCAGTCGCCAAGCAAGCTACACAAGCATCGCATCGTCTCTAGCAGTCGTCGCATCATATATACACACGTCTCACTCAAGTGCTTATAGATAGTCAACGCGTCGACTCGTCACGGACACGTACGTATATACGGGGGGTTCGCTTCATAGTTTCAGGGGTACACGAATAGAGATGTATTCCATATCTTGTATTTTCTAATTTTTATATTCCATACATTCTATATAGTCTATACCTTATATTCCATATATTGTATATCTTATAGTTTCCATATTCTCCATATCCTCTATATATTATACTCTTTATCTTATATTCTATATATTTATAGTTTGTATACTATATATTCTATATTTTATATTCTATCCGTATGTATGTTATATATTTATTCTATTATGTATAGATATATGTATAGATGTCTCTCTATTCACGTACCCATGCATGATCATGTATTATGCGCGCGTATATGCGCGCCAAAGATATAGCTGTATTGGATTGCTAGATATAGCATAGCATGTAGATGTGCAAAATCTACATGCTACATCTAATGTTACACTAACTCTTGGATAATCAGATTCACTGCCAAATATTTCTACATCGATAATTACAGGGGCACTGTGTTCAGTGAAACCCTTGGTAGTATGTCTATATATCTATATATAAAGTATTAGTCATTACGCGTAAAATAGTGCGCAATATATTTACTACTTACCTTTATAATACGATCTAACCAATCGCATAATATATTATATGTCTGCATGTTTAACATTGCCGAGTATAGGGTAGATGGTCTCTGGGGCCCGTTGTTAAAAATAAAAAAATTGGTCTGAACATTCGTCTCATTATTTAACATGAATTTGTTCTCTTCGACCGTTGATAAAAACATCGTAACGCTTAGAGAATGAAAAATCCTTCCAAACTTTACGAGAAAAGGCTAATGTTAAGACGAATGTTGAGACTAATTTTATTTCTGACAACGGAGCCACGATCATTAGGCGACGAAGAATATAAGTACAGTGGTCGCCACGTTGCCATAATATATACGTGCAGTTAAGCTGGGAATGCAGTGCAGCTTAACGTGCAACCAGGGTGAACATTCAGGCAGAGTGGACTTCGAAGCAGGGTGCAGTTTTAGTTAATGTGTACACACAACCAAGGTAAGTAATTTTTCATAAAGTTAGTACACACACAGGTTATGTTATTTTCCAAGTTTTTCCAGTGTATTTGGTAAGCGAGTAATAATATCAACAGCAGCACGCGTTCTAGTCCAACGGATGAGCACATGGATTGTGCACTTGGTTATGGTTAGAATTGTGAAACTTTGCATACGCGTACTACATGAGGTCTTGGATATAGTGCCAAATGAACAGCGCCATCTGGTGACGTACGGCGCACCTGGCGTGTTAACGGGTATTGCGTTATAACACTCTTAGGGTTTTCGCTATAATTTCAATAATACTCATCCAGTTTATTCAAGAAATAGCTCAGATAAGGTCAAAATTCATCGTCACTGCAGTCTTGTTAACATAGTGTATTTGCCAACTGAATAAGACACATTTTGACATATAGCATGCTCATGCAGACTAGATCATGTTTGCTATATCGGTCATTTAATATACTAGTGGAAAATTTTCATTTCACGGGCCTCGTAGCAACCGGCCAATCAGGGGCCTCCTAGCAACCGACCAATCAGGGGCCTCGTAGCAACCGACCAATCAGGGGCCTTTTAGGAACCGACCAATCAGGGGCCTCGTAGCAACCAGCCAATCAGGGGCCTTTTAGGAACCGACCAATTGGGGGCCTCCTAGCAATTGACCAATTGTGGGCCTCCAAACAATCAACCAAACGTAAGCCTCTTAGCAATCATCCAATCGTGGGCCTGCTAGCAATCAACCAAGCGTGGGCCTCCTAGCAATCGAGCAATTGGGGGCTTACTAGCAGCCGTTCAATCAGGAGCCTCCTAGCAGCAAGTCAATCAGGAGCCTCCTAGTAACCAACCAATCAGCGGTATTCTAGCTACACGCCAATCAGTAGACTCATATCAACCGACCAATCAGGAACCTCGTAGCAGCCGGTCAATCATTGGCCTCCTAGCAGCCGACTAATCAGGGGCCTCCTAGCAACCGACCAATCAGGGGCCTCGTAGCAACCGGCCATTAATAGCCTCCTAGCAGCCGACCAATCAGAAGCCTCCTAGCAGCCGACCAATCAGGGTCCTCGTAGCAGCCGGCCAATCAGGGCGCTCCTAACAGCCAGCCAATCATGGGCCTCCTTAGCAACCGACCAATCAGAGGCCTCATAGCAGTCAACCAATCAAGAGCCTCGTAGCAGCCGACCAATCAGGGGCGTTGTAGCAGCCAACCAATCAGGGGCCTCCTAGAAACTGACCAATCAGGACCCTCGTAGCAACCAGCCATCAGGGGCCTTGTAGCAACCGGCCATCAGGAGCCTCCTAGCAGCCGACCAATCATGGGCCTTGTAGAAACTGACCAACCAGGAGCCTCGTAGCAACCAGCCATCAGGGGCCTCCTAGCAGCCGACCAATTAGGGGCCTCCTAGCAGCCGACCAATCATGGTCCTCGTAGTAGCCGGCCAATCAGGGCCCTCCTAACAGCCAGCCAATCATGGGTCTCCTTAGCAACCGACCAATCAGAGGCCTTGTAGCAGTCAGCCAATCAAGAGCCTCGTAGCAGCCGACCAATCAGGGGCGTTGTAGCAGCCAACCAATCAGGGGCCTCGTAGAAACTGACCAATCAGGAGCCTCGTAGCAACCAGCCATCAGGGGCCTCGTAGAAACTGACCAATCAGGAGCCTCGTAAGGCCAATCGGCCATTGACACACGTAACAAACAGCATCCATATTGTCTGCTGGGGCACCTGCCCCCATCCCCCCCCCCCCTTGCTAGCTTACGGCACTGTAATACAACAAATCTAAACGCACGAGGCACTGTCCCCGACACCACTCAGAGCCACACACATACCCGATGGAGCATCACGACTTGACACACCCCAGGGATATCATTACAGCGCCCGAGGTTCCACTGGCGGCTTCAGGCTCCCAAACTGCATAATTGTTGATGATTACAACTGCGCTTTTTGGTAGGTATCTCTATATACTTGGACCATGGCCCCGCCACCTCCATCAGCACAATAAATACAAAAAATATAATAGTTAGCTGGAGTGGCCGATTTATTCACTGTACAATATCGGATTTCATGGACAAAGCACCGATCAGGGTCCTATGAAATACACTCTTTGAGCTTTCTAAGGCCCTATAGTATATCACTGAGTGGCATATGCCGCGCAGCCGGCACCCCTAACCCTAACCCTAACCTCCTGTTTAAGCTTAAGAAATCACCCAAAAAATTAAAAACTGAACTACGCGAAGGAGGCGCAACCCAGGCAGGGGATCACACGCACCGGACCAGAAATCCCGGGGCGAGAGAGACTCCAGCGACCGGGAAAGCGCCGAGGTCGCCGAACCTCACCCCACCCCACAGAAGGACACGCGGGATCAGCCGCACACACAGAAAAAAAAAAAAAAAAAAAAAAAAAAAAAAAAAAATGGACGGAGCAGCAAGAAAAACGCACGCAGCAACACCCACACCACTCGCACGCACGCACGCGACGCACGCGCACCACCGCCAGCGCACTGGCGACGCGACGCACGCAACGCACACACAGACACACACACCAACACACGCAAACACACCAGACAAAAAAAGGGACAAAAAAAAAAAAAAAAAAACCAAACACACAAACACCACCACACGGAAGGGCGCCACATCCTGGCAAACTGGGGCAGGCGATTCACAACGGAAGGATCATTCTTTTACCCCTCGTACCAATAACGCGATCAGACGTAAAAAATAAAAATAATCAAGACACTATCAAAAAAAAAAAAAAAAAAAAAAAAAAAAAAAAAAACGGAAATCGAGTTTGTCGTGAGTAGGAACGATGATAAATCGGTATCTACTTGTAAAACCTTGTGCAATAGCCGTGTGGGAGAAGATGAAGAA
>NW_014577453.1:183888-199234 GCF_000485595.1 Priapulus caudatus
GCAACCAGCATCAGGGCGTCCTATTCAGCGGACCAATCAGGTCCTCCTAGCAGCGGGACCAATCAGGCGGCGCCTCCCCACACAGAACACACACACACACACACACCACCACCATCACACACACACACCACTCAATATTGAAAAAACACATTCACATTTTATAAAACATCTGTCCCGTATTGCGTTATAACGGCTAAGCGCAAAAACCAACACTGCACCAACTTAACAATCTCGCAATTCTGTGTATACCGTATTCTCCTGCTAACAACAGTAGATGGCAGGAAGCTAACACCAGCCAAAGTTAACCTCAGTCTGCGGTCGCGCCTGGTTTCCAAGATTGCTTGCAGATGATTATCAAGGCATTGCCACAATAGTTGAACACGCCGCCATGTCTACTTACCCAATGCTTGCAGCCGCCACACGCTTACGCCACACGCTTACGCACCCTTCCTCCAGACACAAGCGCAATTATACGCTCACGCGGCACAGGCACAGGCACGCTTAAATGTACAATTGAAAAAGGCTCAAATTGTCAAATTCAGGCTTCTTACCTCTACTTACCCCTAACCCTACCCCTACCGCATAACCCTGAAGCCCTGCCCCCTGACCCTGGCGCCTTGAGCTGCCTTTAGCGGGCGGCTTGCCAGGTTTTCCGCTGACCCTGTACAAACTGCCAATTGATATAGATATAAAAGCGCATAATCGTTATGTGAATAAATATACCTCAACCGCCCTGCATTGGCAGGCATATAATTTTTAGATAGCTTACACACAAACAACCAAGACACAAATACAAATACAGACGCGCACGCACCGCACCCCCCCCCCGGCCTACAGAGAAGAGAGAAAGGAGATGAGATGAGCGCGAGAGAGAAAGAGAGAGAGAAGAGAGGGCGATGAGATGAGAGAGAGACCAGAGAGCGAGGAAAGACCTCTTCGTATCACCGAGAAAGAGAGAGAGAGATCGAGAGCAGAGAGGAGAGAGAGAGACGCAACGGCACACGCATACTATACCAATGTATAGTACCTTGAGAATAGCAGAGAGATGGGGTAGTGCCAACGTTCCACGTGCAGGATTAGAAACCTGCCCTATGCTATGAGCAGGCCGTGGCCGTGGATAGAAAGTCTTGCCGGTTATTTAGCCTTTGTCTGCGCTACGCCTACTATCTGGTATAGGCCTTTGTTTATCACCCGGGCTGTTGACATTTTATTATAAGACGTAACGTAAGCTATAGGGCCAGCCAGAGCGGGGTGGGGTGCCCCGTTGTGCATCGTTTGTGTGTGGGCATGTTTGATCAACCACGCTATCGGCACCGGAGCGGAACGCACGCCTGGGCTGGGAGTCCACGTCCCCTCATGGTCCGTGACCGCGGAGGAGAGAGCGCGGAGTACACTGAGCGCTCGTGCAGGTATAGTTGGTATCGATTTAGCTTGTTTGTGTGGACGAGATCTGCGAGTGGCCGACGGTACGACGTACAAGTAGGAGTAGTCTATCTGCTACCTTCGTTGTCACTTATCACTGTGTTGCACTGCCCGTAACCGGTGAACCTTAGTTAGTTACTGCGTATTGTCAGGTTGGCGCGCTCAGGTTGTCGCAGCGAGAGACACAAACGTACACCAACTATAATAGTCAAATATACGTTAATGTTTACAGGAGCGAGAACCGGAGGTTTTTCCACGAATACGGCTGGACTTCTGGTAGCACTCCATCGTGACTTCTTCCTGATTTGGTAGCATACTGTACATCACAATCGATATCTCCCGGATACTGTGGGAATTCGACACCACGTGTATTTCACAGGCTTGAAAAACTTGCCCCAAAAAACCGAAGCCTGGGTGTGCGAACTTAACTTCAATGAAAAAATCACTATACCTTGGAGAATTTGTACACATTTACTGAGACCCTCTTTCCCCTCCAATATGAATAGTCCACTGTGGCCTGAGTTTCTCCACCCTGGCTGTATGTTCAAGCGTCACTACAATTTCTTGTCGTGTTACCTCAACTCCTAGCACGCGGTAACGGCTGCGTTTTGATGTTTGTCCTCACTGCTGTTGAATCGCCGCGGACACCGCGGGCTCCTCTCGCTGGCGCTTCTCCTTGAAGCGCCGTCTCAGTCAGACCGTCATGCCCAATCGTAGCACAGCGAGGGTCCTTTATCAAGGCGATCGGAAACTCCTGTAGGCAGACGGCTGCCAACGCGCGTCTCGTTTTATAAGGCCCTCCAGACGAACAGACAGCTGTTCAATGCCAAAGAAGCTAACACCAAGCACAATTTACCGGCGTTTTCATCGGTCCACCTCGAACGTGTTTGCTCAGCAATTAACAACAAAGAACGCTCTATAGACGCGCACACAGATGTCTGCATATCGACCTTACACCAAGCCGCCACTCCGCAGTACAGCCTTGTCATGTGGGACACCACACAACACGACAAACACGACAAGACACACACCACATCAGCGACGAGCACCACACCACAGCACACACACACACGACACTGATACACACACACAGCACACACACACCATACAGCATACACACCACCACACACACACCCCACAGACACACACACACATCACACACACACACCACGTCACTTCACTCACTTACCTTCAGCGCGCACGGCGCGCAACAGCAAACACACCCACACCACGCCGCACGGCAGCCGCAGGCACCACGCAACACAGATACCGCCACACGCACGACTGCCACCACGCACAGCACACACTTTCACACTCTACCCGACTCATCATTCCACACTCACACTGCCACACCGTCACCACACACCACTCACCACTCACACTCACTACACAGCACACACACAACACACACGACACACCACTACACACACTCACACACGCACGCACGCGTCGCTCGTTGCGCTCGCGCTTCGCCTCGCCTTCACTCACTCACGTCACTCAACTCACTCACTCACTCACTCGCACCTCCACTCACTCCCCAACCCTCACCCCTCACTCACTCACCCTCACTCCACCCTCCACCTCACATCACGTCTCTGCACTCATACACTACACTGCACTCCAACTCTACTCACTCGACTTGCACTCACTCCACTCACTCACTACTCACTCATCACTCACCTCACTCTACTTCCCACTTCACTCCACTCACTCACTCATCGTTCACTCACTCTCCACACACACTACACCACAGCACAACACTACCACACACCAAACACACACACACACACAAATCACACACACACACACACCTCATCCATCACCTCACTCACTCCTCGCGCGTCGGCCAAGCAACAAACCACCACCACACTATCATCACACACACACTCACCACCCTCACACTCACTCACATCGCAACTCACCATCACCACTCACACTCCACCACTCACATCACACCTGACCCTCACTCACACTCCCACACCTCCCACACTCACACTGCACACTTCACACTCACACCTCCACTCCCACTCACACTCACCCCTCCACCACCCTCCACACCTCACATCACACTCACACTTCACACTCACATCACACCTCACACTCACACTCACACTCACACAACACTCACACTCCACACTCACACTCCACACACCGCACTTACATCACACACACTCACACTCACACACACTCACACTCACACCACACCACACTCACACAACTCACACTCACGACACACTCACACTCACACACACTCACACTCACACACACAGCACACACAACACACACACACACACTAACACGTACCCACACTCCACACTCACACACGCACGCCACGCATCGCTCGCTCGCCTCGCTCACTTCACGTTTCACTCACTCCACCTCACTCAGCACTCACTCAACTCACTCACCACCACTCACCACTCACCGCACCCACTCAGCTCCAGCACTCACTCACTCACTCACTGCACTCGCTGCGCTCACTCACTCACTCACTCACTCGACGTCACTCCACACTCACTCAACTCACTCGACTTCACTCCACTCATCTTCACTAAAAACACGCACGCTACGCGTGCCCACACATCATCACTTACCACATACAACACAGCGCACACACCACCACGCGCCGCGCACACATCACAGCACCACACATCGCACGCGCACACACACACCACGACACACACACACACACACACACACACACATACACACACACACACACACAACAGCTACACACACGACAAACACACACACACACGCAGCACACACACACACACACACACACACATCACACCACACACTCGCAACTACACACACACACACACACACACACACACTCCACACTCACACTCAACACCACGCACGCACGCCCTCGCTCGCTCGCTCGCTCATCTTACACTCATCACTCACTCACTCACTCACTCACTCACTCACTCACTCACTCCACCTCACTCACTCACCTCACTCACTCACGCCACTCCTCACTCATCTCGGCTCGACTCACTCACTCACATCACTCACTTTCACTCACTCACTCACTCACACTTCTACTCACCACGCACGCACTGCGTGCCCACACACCACACATCACACACATCACCACGACATACACACACGACACACAAACGCGCGCGCAAACGACCGGCCCTTACACACCACACTTGCGCCGCGCGCCACAGCACACAGCACAACACACACACACATACACACACCACAGCACACTACACACAGCACACTCACCCACAAACACAGCACACACACGACACACACACACACCACACACAGCTACTACAACACACACACACACCACACACGGACGCACACACACACACACACTACACACAACACACACACACCACTCAGCTAGCGCGCCGCGCCTACGCACACGTTATAATTTGCTATGATGAATCTGCCGGGTGGCTTGTTATTACGAATATAGAGGGATCACTCAAACGTATAATGCGTACACTGTACACACCTCTCCGACAATTATGCTTTTCATGCGCAGTGCACACAAGCTGCGACGCAATCCATTCGCCCCACACGCTCCTACACGATCACATCTCAGCTCCCTAGCCCCAGATCCCGCTCCTCTCTCACCCAGCAAAAAGAAGTAACGCTCTCCCTCGCTCCCACGCCACACACCACCCTAACAGGCAAATCTCCCTATGTTAGCGGCAAAAACACCCACATACACGAGCGTACGCACGCGCCACGCTCTCTTTCTTAATAGAAAACACTGCCCTAGTAATTAATTATATGATTAATTTAACCACTTTTTGCCGCTCTCACTACTCGCTCCTATTCAATCATCACGATTTTGGATTATTGCTCCACCCTCACTCATCAATGAAAGCTAACAAATTGCGCATGGCCAGCGGAACTACGCAGCGCCGTACCAGACCGTTGTGTCTAATTACCTCCGCCCCGGGGCGGATCGGCCGGCCCAACCACGCGGAGTACAGCCGCCTAACGATACACACACCACACACACACATCACACAACACACACACACACTAGCACACACACACACACACACACACACACAACAGCACCACCAAACACACCCCACCCACACACACACACACACACACACATACCCACTACCACACCTACGATTCACACACATGCACCACCCCACACACACACACGACACACACACACACACCACACACACACACGACACACACACACACGCACTACACACAACACACACACACACACCGCACACCGCACGCACACACCCACGCACACACCACACACAACCACTCCACCCCCACGACCACACCACACACTCCCCACGCACACCACCACCCACAACCATGACACACAACACATCACAATCACGCTCCACACACGCACACCCACTCACCCCGCCCACAGCGGCGCGCCGCGCGCGCCGCGACGGTGAGACAACCTCCGGTGCGCTCCTCTGTTTGGTTCTTCTAAATTCCGGTACCGCGTCGGCATGACGGCCTGAGCTATCCAGAGTCGCGCACTCCCGGACCTCGCCTCGGGTACAGCCCGGATCTGGACCCATATATGATATAATCATACACCTCTCCTCGCCTCTCCACTGCAAGCGTTTACTTCGATCTTACGCGTCCTATCCTTCGAGCCCCAGCGCACGTTGCGCCAACGCAACGCCCTACACAAGCATCGCATCGTTCTCTAGCAGTCGTCCGATCACGCACCTACTACCACACCGTCCCACTCCAGCTGCTGTATTAGATACGTCAACGCGATCGACTCGTCGACGACAGTACGTATATACGGGAGGGGTTCGTTCATTAGTTTCAGCGGTAGCTACGCCAATAGAGAATCGTATTCCATATCTTGTGATTTTTTTTGTTTTCTATATTTTACTATCATCCATTACAAATTCTTATATAGTCTATACCGTTATATTCCAATATATTGTAGTCATCTTATAGTTTCTATATTCGTCCATATCGCCTCGCTATATATTATACTCTTTATCTTATATCTGCTCCATACTCATTTATTAGTTTGTCATACTATATTCGGTGAGTATTTTAGTATTCTACCGTATGTATGTTATAATATTTATATTACTTATGGTAATATATGTACTAGCATGCCCTCTCTATTCAACGTACCCAATGATCATGTACTTATGCGGCGCGTATAAAAATGCGCGCCAAAGATATAGCTGTCTTATTGGAATTTCTAGACAATATTAGCATAGCATGTATCATGTGCAAAACTCTACATGCTACATCTAATGCTTACACTAACTCTTGGATAATACAAGACCCTCACTGCAAACTATTCTCTACTTCGATAATTCACAGGGCACTGTGTTTCAGTGAAAAACTTGGAATCTCTCAGAGAGAGAGAGAGAGAGAGAGAGAGAGAGAGAGAGCGAGAGAGCGAGAGAGAGAAAACGTGTGACGTCGCGTTTCAAGGGCTGATGAACATATTATTTTCTTCTGTTTTTTCGCCAATACGCAACATCGTATATTGGTGCAGTTCGATAAAAACTTATCGCCAACCCACATCTCGTTCATTCACGAGGCTCCAAAAAATAAGTCTAAATGCGCGTAAATGTTCAAAAATCGTGCGCATGCAGGCATCTATATGCAGCTATATAATGGGCCAGCAGGTCGCGCGGGCGTGTTATAGTTATGCCCCTTATGTTATGCCCCTAGCCTTATGTTTATGTTATGGTTATGTTATGTTATGGTTATGTTAGCAGTTATGTTATGCCTTAGTTGCAGCAGACGAGAAAACCCCATCGGAACGCTACGTATACGCATCACGCTCGCAATAAATCACGCGTGTTGTGAGGGTTCGTTGCAATTTTTCGTTTGTTTCGTTGTAGATTTTGTCACATACACGCACGTCGCACACAATGAAGATCAGCCTCGTCGTTCTCGTGCTACTAGCGGGCTGTGTCCTTCATGTTAGCGGTCAAGGATTCTTCAACAGATTCAGTGAGTAGGCCTATATATATATATGCAGCAATCCCCTCGCATCGTTACCATTCTAACGTAAAAGTCTAAACTAAAAGTCTATGCGTAAAGTCTACTAATCAAACAAGCCATTCTCATAAGTCTGTTACCTACGGGTAGTGGCGGCTCGTTAAGATTTTATCCTTCCCAAGAATTTATCAGAATACTGCATCGTGACGTCATAATGATCGGCGTGACGACGTAATCAATCACGTGGCGGCGCGCATCTACGTCCGCCTTGGCAATGTATTATAGTTATGAATATATTAACGAAGTATTGATAACAATCTGAGTGTCTGTGTGTGTGTCCGCAGAAACAACGACAACGCCCAAGCCGAAACCAACTCGCAAGCCGGCGACTCTGCCAAAACCGGCCGGTAAGATTATACCGAGACGATCTGATGTGCCATGCACAGTCTATATACGCGCGAGCGTGTCTATCTCCTAATCAGTTGTTGTCGTTATGTACATAGTAACAACAATATGTACGAATAATTTGAAATCAAATGAGGTGGAATGAATGTGTAAAACTCAGTGTAGTGGCGCGAATTTCGTACATCGATTTCGTACATTGACGGATAATCGATATCGTACATCGATTTCGTACATTGACGAGAAATATCGAAATCTCAGTGGTAGCGAACATCGTTAACCGTTGGCGAGACAAATGACATAATAAACAACGAGAGCGCTCGAACGAACAATGTCGACAGCTGAATGATGACTACAACTCATCTCTCACTTTAATCCACAGTTCCACAGAGCGACTTCTTCTCGATCTCTGAGAATGCCGACAGGATCAAAGAGTTCGTTCAGACGATAAAGACAACGACGGATCTGTTCACGATCGACGCACATCCAGAGAACGACGAGGACGTAGACATACTGTTCCTACTCGACCGGTCGTTCAGCGTCACCAGAGACGGATTTGAGAGCGCCAAGTGCGCCATCATTGTAAGCGATTCTATCTATTATAAGTGTTTATTTTCGCCTTATTATTATATATTATTATATTATTGAGGTATAATGTTATATTATATGTATATATATATATATATACATATATATATACATATATGATTAATTATAAGTACTCTATTTTAATAGCGAGTATATATTCATAGTTGGTCGATTTCGTGCAGTGCTACATTTGCAGATGGTGCTACTACTACACACGCACGCTCGTACGCGTACAGGGGTATGCAAGTACGCACGCCTGAACGCACACTCATACGAACACACGCACGGACTGTTTCACTATTGCTGTTCTGTTGCATTGCTGATTTCTGTGTGTAATTGATGTCATCCACAGCAATGGGTGCAGCTGCTGGACAACGACTTGAATATCCGTGCGCGCGTCACCATCATGAGTTACGGACGAATCGTGACACTCGACTCACCGGACTTCTTCGAAACATACAGGAATGTAACGCAGCTCACCACGGCCATCGAAAAACTCCGATACTACAAATGTAAGTGTATAACCTTTCGACTAAAAAGAGAACACACGAAGAAGTTACCAGGGCAGATGGAGCGAGGTATAGACGACTGGCCAATTGTCAGAAACAAAATTAGTCTTAACATTAGTCTTAACATTACCTTTTTCGCGTAGGCCTGACATCTATACACCGCGTATCAGAAACTCGTACCTTTACCATGTTTCTGGCAACAGTCTATTAGAGAAAGTTAATGTTCTAACTAATGTTAACAACAACAACAACAACAACAACAACATTGTTTTCCTGCTCTGATAACATGGTTTTATACTCTCCTCAGGGACGACCAACGATCTGTGCCCGACGCGCGAAACTCCGCGCGGACCCATCCCGTATGACGGCTGCGCCACCTGCACCAACCTCGCGCTAGATGTCGCTCACTGGCTTCTGGTAGGCAGCGGCAAGTCTCGCCCCGCTGCAACCAAGGGCGTACTGTTGCTGACGGACGGACAGTCGAACTGCCCCGACAGCGCTGCATCCATAGCGGCGGCCGAACCGCTGAAGCAAGCAGGTGAGAAAACCCTTCGCAACTAATAACGAGAGAGGGCGGTCATTTTCGAGATGCGGGGTCGGACTATTTTGACTATATGGGAACCGGAACAAATCGGATAAATTTTTCGGGTATCGAGGTCACCGGGGACGCGCAAAAGCCGATATTTTGACTTTAATTTACCAAACACTGAAAAATGGCATATTTTTCTTACCTGGGAATGGACCCCTCATTCCCTGCCAGCTATAATAAATATAACAACTACACATGCTGCACTAATCTGATGAATGGAATTTCGCAAATATCGACAAGCTTCAGTATGATTATACGATTCCTCATTGCATTTTACAATTACAGAGAACAGCCCTGCGTGCGTAAATGTGCGTGTACGCGTGTGTCTGTGCTTTAGAAAATTCCGTTTTATAACATTTATTTGTCTCTCGCTTGCAGGTGTAACATTATTCGTGCATGGAATTGGGTCGATGGTAGACAGGGATGAGGTTCTCGCCATCGCGTCTCCGGGCAACGTTAACTTCAACTCCGACTACACAGCAACCTGTGATGCCGCCACTCTAGCCAAGGAGAGATCTGCCATATAAACCACAACAGCAACAACAACAACAATAACAACAGAAAACTAACAACAATAACAACAGGAAACTAACAACAATAACAACAGAAAACTAACAACAATAACAACAACAGCGAAACAGAAGCAACAACAACAACAACAACAACAACATTGTCATCAACAACAACAACAACAACAAGAAGTACTACTACTACCATTATAATTTCAAAGATATGTTCAGAATTACATTTACCTCACATCTATATAAATTTCAATGTACGAACATTGGCTACAACAGTGTAAAACTGTAACATTTTACGCGATTTGCATATGTACGTATAGGGGCAGATATACAAATTTGTGCATACTCCTGGACCATGTAAAGTGAGTCATACAGCTGCACATTAAAGGTTTAATGACGCTTTGGTGTGGTGTGATAAAGTTTTATATTTTATTGGTTAAATTTTGTCTTTCAATTAAAATAGAGGGTTTAGTTAGACGTTTTTAATATTTAACGGAGAAAAGTACATAGGACCTTGTCATAGTAAATATGTATAATAAACAAAAGTCAAGTAAACAAACATTATATTGTTATTTGAGTTTTTTACCTGTACTTGGACCAGGTCACACCTCATAACCTCGTAATGATTAGTCTCCAAAGTCCAAGGGACTATATCAAAGATGGAGAGAGACAAAGTTGATCAAATAGACAGATCACCATCGAGGTTGCACAACATCTTACATGCAGCAACCGTCTTGACAACTTCTCTCAACCAAATCATAGAATCAAATTTAGAGATAGACACCTAGCGCCCCATATAGCTTAAATTATGATAAAATTCGAAACCACAATTGCAATGCTATGGAATCCATGGCCATGGCAGCTGCCCCTTCCCCAGATTTTGGAAAAAAATAAAAAATAAAAGCGCAATAAAAGCAAATGAATTTTAGAAAGAGTATAAATCATCCTGTAGGCATTCGTGAAACTCTCGCCCTACACCCAGCCCTGCTAGACCATGGCCATTGACTGGGAGCTGCACCACAGGAACTTGGAACGTCTCAATAAATATAAAAAATGTAAACACGAAATGCATTTACTACCAAAGTCTTAATGTTTCTCTACTCTATTTCGCCTATTATTGCCGATAACTTGCTGTAAATGCCGTTCAAATGCTCATCTACAACACACAAGTACACCGCACGCCCGCCCTGTGCACAAACAATATGAATAAGAGAGAATAACTTATTAAAGTCCTCCCCTTCCTCTTCCCGTATCGGTATGCCAGGCTTCCTGTGGCAAAACATCACGTCAGCTGTTGAGCTGATGTTCTTGAGCTAATCAGAGGTTGGAGCAATTCCTCTGTTTAGTGATGACCGACAGTGACAGTGCCAGTCAGCAGCTAAACCGTAAATGGAGGAATTGCTCTGAATACAACACGAACGCTACTTGAACAAGAAACTCTTCGCAAAAGTTAGCAAATATTCAGAGAATCCTCTATAAAGAGTGTAAACGTTGTAAGCTTTTAAAAATAAACTATCATGTAAGTACAGTCAGTGAGATATCTAATAATTAATAGTATATTGGTAGTCTTGAGAAACGTCACGAATTCTGTTTTTATCTTCCAATCACAGGTCGGAGCAATTCCTCTGTTTAGCCGCATGTCAAATGACTAAGTGTGAGTGTAGCCACTGCCCCCGGCCCTAGCCCGTAGGCCTTTCACTCCCCCTAGGCGCTACTGTACACACTGTATCATGTACGTAACACACTATGGTAACACATCTACACTCACAGGCACTTGGAGCATATTTCAATAAAATATAATGCTAAATAAATACGAAATCTATTTACTACCAGTACCAGTCTTAATGTTTCTAATACTTATCTTTCACCTATTATTGCTAAGAGTAAGCCAGGGGTTCAGCTGTCCCCAGGGTACTGTACTAGCTAGTTACTAGCAGTACTAGCAGTAAAGTGGAGTTCAGTGTGGCTACTGCCGTACTAGGTAGTGTAACGACTAACACAGGCACTTGAAGCGTATCAACTGTAAACACACGCGCGCCGCCATTGCGCGAAACACATAAATATATGGCTATATTATGGCTATATTTATGTGTTAGTGTACGCGCAATGGCGGCGCCGTATGTTTACAGTTGATACGCTTCAAGTGCCTGTGACGACTAACGCCTAGCGGGAACGATAGGGCTACACTAATTATTTACTAATAATAATTATATATATTTTATTATTTATACACGATTATTTAAGCGGACAGATTCAGAATACGGATCTTTTAACTACTTGTGTGTAATGTGTATGTGCTTTTTAATTTCAAAGTACAATGACGAAAGACTATTTTCACTGATGGGTGCAGACATCTTTGTTCACATGCATGCCGCCTGATGTTTACGCTACCGCGACATCTACTGGTTTTTGTTGCACGACGTCCATTGCTTTCTCTTTGTTCGTAATTCTCTTGAAGGTAAATCTAAGTAATCTTTGTCTAATAATTAACATTATGTTTAGATTACATCATTTTCAAAATCATTTATGTAAACTAAACAACATTTATATGACATTTTTGTAGTGATGTACATGTGTGAGCGGTGTAGCCTGTCAACCTATGTACCGGCTCTTCGCTTGTGTTGTGAACAACAATAGACGCATAAGCGCATTCTTTCGTTTGTGATTCAGATACGCAATATTCTGCTCTAATCCCAGACGAAACCATTTAATATCAGGTTGCTAAATATCGCTGTATATTAGTAAGTGCTGGGTTTATTCCGGAACTTGACGCAAAAATGATGAAATTTAATTGAAAACTTCCAGTTTCGTAATTGTGATTTGTGTATGGCGTGATCTGTTTGGAGTTGTTGTTTGCTGCCATTTTCATTTACCGATTGCAAATCAGTCGCCGCTGCGGATGTTCAATAGTTGCTGTCAAAAGTGCGCTATATTGTTGGTCGAAATGTGAGTTCATTGTCCCCAATTGGCAATTACAGAATATAATAAACAGCCATGGCAACGGAGGAGATTGAAAATGAACTTTTGGACTATGATGGAAGAGGAGCAGGAACAGCCGCAGGAGGTCACAAAAGAAGCAGTCCCGCGGTGAAGAAAGATGTCAAGGGCTCCTACCGTATCCATACATTCTTCTGGATTTCGTGACTTTCTTCTGAAACCTGCGAAGCTGCTCAGAGCCATTGTTGACTGGCGGATTGAACATCCAGTGAAGGTTAACTGAACAAATGTGTGCAACTGAGTGTACAAAGGTTTAATAGCCTAGTGTACCAGGGATATAGCCAGGAAATTATTTCAGCCCTAAATGATAACATAATATATAGACTTCTATGGGCGGCCGTAGGCGTCCGGCGAGCGACGGAGGCTCGAGACGCGGGCGTGCTAGGGGTGCTGGGGCATGGCCCCCCAGGAAAATGTTTGATTTTTAGGTGCTCTGTGCTGCATTCTAAGGGGTTCAGTGCACCAGATAGCTTGCGTATTTGCGTAAATACGCATGAATTTCATACAAATACGCCATGTAATTTTCAAAGGTATGCGTATAGCATACGCTTGTGTTTTAATAAATACGTACATGAGAAAACAAACAGATTCGTGTCAGTACGCTAACCTTCCATCTACTCCGCCTGTATCGGCTCGACTCTCTTCGGCTAATTAACTGGTAGCTTGGTCGTCGGTGCCCCACTCATTAAGTTCGCTATGGCTGCCTGTGTGTCAGTACGTGAAGCCAGTCTAATCTACTATCTATCGTGACTGGTTCCTGTGTGTACGTTTATTTTACAAAGCTCTTGAAGTTAGAATTGTGTTTGCGACTGGAACGCAGTCTATACTCCCGGCGCTCCCGGAGTTAATTCAAAAAAAATAAGGAAAAGTCGCGAACGTGTTGTGATCTAAAGCTTGTGTGACAATGAGGTTGTAAAGGCAAGATATGTTAATTTCTGGTCAGATACTGCATACTAAGCAAAATATATGAGTACTGGCACAACAAGGAGTACTCATAAGGCATCTTTTTTTTGCCGTTTTTGCGGGGGCATACGTCAATACTATAAAAAAAATGGTGAGTAAATTACTGCATCAACGCCAAAGAATTATCTGGAGCAGCTGCGGGTTTAAATCAGCACAATTGGCAGGTTATTTTAATTGGACAGAAAAATAGTGCATATTTACAACAAAAAGCAGTAGTTAAACAAGTCTGAGTCTGAGTCTTCTTCTGTATGGATATCCTTCTTGGACTTCCATCTAATATATATTTGAAGTTTCGTATGTATGTATGTATGCTATGTATGTATGTATGTATGCTATGTATGTATGTATGTATGTATGTATTATGTATGTATCTCCCTATAGGCGCGACTCAAACCGCCCAAGCGATCTGCTGATGCAATTTTCACTAGGCCATCTCTTATACCAGCCGGCGTGTTCGTAACTTGAAAAAAACCTGTCAAACCGTCAAACTCGCCGAAAAATCCGTGGAAAACCGCCTCAATTGCAGCAATCTTCACAACAATGTCAGCACAGCCTGATGACTATGAATTTTCTTGCGCTACCTCATGAATCTCATCAGCTGCTGGTATTGTGAAAACGCGAAACGCGAAAATCGAAACTAAACAGAGCATAACACGCACGGCCAGTTCCAGAGCGCTACTACTCACATCTGCAGTTCAGAGTATTCGGTTCAGATGCTACGCGATCTGAGAATGGCAATTGCTACGCATTCCAAAGCTATGCATTTTCTGCATTCAATACAAAAATTTTAATATTCAATGTGTGCATGTTGCACGCCAAGCATTCACTATAAAAAACAATATCCAGTGGACACAGACCCCACTCGCTGGCCATTGTCTACTATCTATAGCTATATTGGCAATTTCTTTTATTCGGCGTATCGATCTCACAATGGATAGCTTGTACGTGGGGAGCTTAACAGATTGGGATACGTGCACGAATGCTATAGCATATTTTGCCACCAGAGAAATAACACGAAAACATTGTTTTACAAGTCTTTGACACGAAAAGTCCAACCCATTCGTACATGCTGTTATAATAACCAATAGCTTTTGTCATCTCTACTCGCATATTACTGCTCAGAGGGTCTGTGTCCCCCCCCCCGCCCCCCCCGGCGGATACTGTTCGGGAATCGTACCTGCGCTTAGCGGTGGATGTACACGTCGAACGTTACCTCTGCGTACTAATCTAATATTGCGCCGGACGCTACCCTCGCCTACTCACTAACGAGTCAGCGGAGTCGGCCTACGCCTATCCCTAACACGCCAACCGAAACCGCTATACCAGATCAAATGGCGCACCAGGGGTAACGTTCCGCGATATACCTGGGGCATATAGGACCAATATGAGCCATATATACTATAATCTCG
>NW_014577453.1:199246-201302 GCF_000485595.1 Priapulus caudatus
AATATTGTGTATCTCGAGTGTGGCTAATGTAGTTAATTTATTAGTTTTTAACGAAAAACTTTCTTATATAGATAAGCTTTATTTATAGACAGAATCGATGGCAGAAGCGCGGGATAAGCATGACAGGGGTGAAATTCGGGATTGCATTTATCGCCAAATTTATGAATCAGGTATATTACATACGACACGAGCGGAAAATACCACGTATAACAATTTTTGTTCTCTATCTCTCTTTTTCTCTCTTTCTCTCTCTCTCTCTCTCTCACTTTCTCTCTTTCTATATATATATATTTATTATTTGTATACGATTATTTAAGCGACAGATTCAGATACGGATCTTTTAACTACTTGTGTGTAATATATATATATTTATTATTTATACACGATTATTTAAGCGACAGATTCAGATACGGATCTTTTAACTACTTGTGTGTAATGTGTATGTGCTTTTTAATTTCAAAGTACAATGACGAAAGACTATTTCACTGATGGGTGCAGACATCTTGTTCACATGCATGCCGCCTGATGTTTACGCTACCGCGACATCTACTGGTTTTTGTTGCACGACGTCCATTGCTTCTCTTTGTTCGTAATTCTCTTGAAGGTAAATCTAAGTAATCTTTGGTCTAATAATTAACATTATGTTTAGTTACATCATTTTCAAAATCATTTATGTAAACTAAACAACATTTATATGACATTTTTGTAGTGATGTACATGTGTGAGCGGTGTAGCTGTCAACCTATGTGTACACCGGCTCTTCGCTTGTGTTGTGAACAAACAATAGACGCATAAGCGCATTCTTTCGTTTGTGATTCAGATACGCATATTCTGCTCTAATCCCCAGCGAAACATTTAATATCAGGTGCTAAATATCGTGTATATTAGTAAGTGCTGGGTTTATTCCGAACTTGACGAAAAATGATGAAATTTTAATTGAAAACTTCCAGTTTCGTAATTGTGATTTGTGTATGCGTGATCTGTTTGGAAGTTGTTGTGCTGCATTTTCATTTACCGATTGCAAATCAGTCGCCGCTGCGGATGTTCATAGTTGCTGTCAAAAGTGCGCTATATTGTTGGTCGAAATGTGAGTTATTGTCCCCAATTGGCAATTACAGAATATAATAAACAGCCATGGCAACGGAGGAGATTGAAAATGAACTTTTGGACTATGAGGAAGAGGAGCAGGAACAGCCGCAGGAGGTCACAAAAGAAGCAGTCCCGGTGAAGAAAGATGTCAAGGGCTCCTACGTATCCATACATTCTTCTGGATTTCGTGACTTTCTTCTGAAACCTGAGCTGCTCAGAGCCATTGTTGACTGCGGATTTGAACATCCCAGTGAAGGTAACTGAACAAATGTGTGCAACTGAGTGTACAAAGGTTTAATAGCCTAGTGTACCAGGGATATAGCCAGGAAATTATTTCAGCCCTAAATGATAACATAATATATAGACTTCTATGGGCGCCGTAGGCGTCCGGCGAGCGACGGAGGCTCGAGACGCGGCGTGCTAGGGGGGTCTGGGGGCATGGCCCCCCAGGAAAATTGTGATTTTTAGGTGCTCTGTGCTGCATTCTAAGGGGTTCAGTGCACCAGATAGCTTGCGTATTTGCGTAAATACGCATGAATTTCATACAAATACGCATGTAATTTTCAAAGGTATGCGTATAGATACGCTTGTGTTTTAATAAATACGTACATGAGAAAACAAACAGATCGTGTCAGTACGCTAACCTTCCATCTACTCCCGTATCGGCTCGACTCTCTCGCTAATAGACTGGTAGCTTGGTCGCGGTGCCCCACTCATTAAGTTCGCTATGGCTGCTGTGTGTCAGTACGTGAACCAGTCTATCTACTATCTATCGTGACTGGTTCCTGTGTGTAGTTTATTTTACAAAGCTCTTGACATTAGAATTGGTGTTTGCGACTGGAACGCAGTCTATACTCCCGGCGCTTCCCGGATTAATTCCAAATAAGGAAAGTCGAACGTGGTGTGATCTAAGCTTTGTTGACAATGAGGTTGTAAAGGCAAGATATGTTAATTTGGTCAGATACTC
>NW_014577453.1:202236-215905 GCF_000485595.1 Priapulus caudatus
GAGGGGAAAAAAATTCAAACAAATAGCAGTATATTCAAACAGCGTCGTACTACGAGGTCATCGAGTTCATTATAGTAGATTAGAATAAATTTGTAGCCAATCATATTGCTGAATCCCTGATGACTGAACGAGATGATCCAATCATGTGTAGTCTTATCAAATAGCCCGCCAAACGATCAACTAAATCGCGTAGCGTGTGACATAATTGACCTGCGCGTGAACCCGCGCAGAAGTCTCCAATCGGTAGTAAACAAAAATGGCGGATATCGGCGATGCATGGAGGGATTTAAAATGGTATTTATCACAAAATATAGGCATTTATTGGAAGATTTATCAAGATATTGGCACAGCAAAACAGAGTATCGGGTCTGCTCGAGTGAGTATCGAAACAATTGGAGTGTATCGGGCCAAAATGACCGCGTATCGGCGCCGATACTGAAAAGGGCTCTAGGGAGAACCCTGGTGTACTTCTCCGTATAAATGTAGTTCTTTTTTTTTCGAATCGTTAACGATTTGACTCAATAATTAATGTCACAAATGGCCGTCATGTTAGTCAAATTATCGTTTGTTTGTTGTATGTTACTTAGATTACCCATTTTTGTAGTGCGTTCAAATAATGCGAATAGGACACGTTTAATCGGCAGGCTCGCGTATTTTCAATCGTCCGGTGACACTTCTGTGCTGATCCCGCGTTCATGTATTTTTTGCGTTTTCCCGTTCCAGTCCAGCACGAGTGCATTCCGCAGGCCATCCTCAGCATGGACATCATATCGCAGGCAAAGTCCGGCATGGGCAAGACGGCCGTGTTCGTGCTGGCGACGCTGCAGCAGCTGGAGCCGCAGGACGGATCGGTGTCCGTGCTCGTGCTCTGCCACACCCGCGAGCTCGCCTACCAGATCAGCAAGGAGTACAGTCGCTTCTCTAAGTATTTGACCAAGGTGAGCGTCCTGTGTGTGAGCGTTGCGTGGTGGTTCGTTTGGTGGTCGTTCGAGGTGTTCCGTGTGAAAACTATTATGTGTGAAACGTGTGTGCTGTGAGGGTGGAAGTGAGAGTAAATGAGGAAAAGAAAGAGATAGACAGAGAAGGCGAGGTAGAGGAAGAGGGGCGAGGGGAAGAGCGAAAGAGAGCGAGAGAGAGAGAGCGAGAGGGGTAGACAGATACAGAGATTGGTGCGGATGGAAAAGATGCGATGTGAGAGAGACAAAGAGAGAGCGAGAGCGATTCGATCGGCAGCTGACGCTCTAATCTGTCCGGTGCAGGTGAAGGTCAGCGTGTTTCTCGGAGGACTGCCGCAGCGCAAGGACGAGGAGACACTGCGCAACGACTGCCCGCACATCGTCGTCGGCACGCCCGGCCGCATCCTCGCGCTCGCGCGCGGAAAGGCTCTCAACCTCAAGCACATCAAGCACTTCATTCTCGACGAGTGCGACAAGATGCTCGGAGAGTTAGGTACGTGTGCCGCGCATGCGCGCCTCTGTCTTGGCGTCGGATCGTCGTCGTCATCAACAAGTCTGCATTGAGAGTGCAAAACCCTTCAAATGTCGTTGAGCGTTTTCCCCCCGACCCCGACCCCTGCCTCTGATGACACCAAACGCATGTGGATTTATCTGCAGTAAAATGCTAATATTTTTGTTGGCGTTAACGACTGTCTTCTCTCTGTCTTGGCATCTAGATGATGCCGAGCGCATGCAGATTCACATGCAGTCGAGTACGGATTTTGTGTGTGTTAACGACGGGTGTTCTCTCTGTCTTGGCGT
Source organism: Priapulus caudatus (assembly GCF_000485595.1). Lineage (NCBI taxonomy): Eukaryota > Metazoa > Priapulida > Priapulimorpha > Priapulimorphida > Priapulidae > Priapulus > Priapulus caudatus. Next base: position 203,994 of record NW_014577453.1, read on the forward strand.
CTAGATAACAACGAACGCATTGCAGATTCACGTGCGGTTTAGTAGGGTTTTTTTGTGTGTTAACGACAATCTTCTTTCTGTCTTGCTCATCTAGATATGAGAGCCGATGTTCAGGAGATCTTTAAGATGACGCCGCACGAGAAACAGGTCATGATGTTCAGCGCGACGCTGAGCAAGGAAATCCGGCCCGTCTGCAAGAAGTTCATGCAAGACGTAAATGCCCACCTACTTTTTCATTCCTTTCCGCGTCCCGTCGGCGGCGGCGGCGCGTAGTCGTCGCGAGTCCCGGTCGAAAGAAGGTCTCCTGTGCTGGAGCGTCAGCAGTCTCCTCTACGTCGTTTCCCACCGCTGCCGCACGTCTCCAAGATCTACGCCGCCTCTCGCACCGCTCTGCGCGGTACCTAAGCCGATCCACTGCAGTTCGTGAGGTGCAAGAGTAGCTCCCATTCCCTTCCCTTCTTGGGAAATTCTGTCAGAACAGGTCCCGTGGGCTCGGGTGGGATAGGAAGGGTCGGCGATATGTAAATTAGGGTAGTGGCAGGGATCCAGTCGGCGTTGATCGTAGTTTCTGCGCCGAGAAAGATCCAAGCAAGATGGTGGGCTCCTCCCGTGAACGCCTCCCTCCGATAACGGTCTGAGTACCTCTCCTCCCCCCAGAATTTGTAGCGATGTAGTGTAGGGCCTCGGCTGTCCCCTCTTCCGTTCCTTGTTCCTCTTCCTATCTGGTGAATTGCCTTCCTTCGCACCTATTCCTTGCCGGAGATTCTGATGCCTCCGCCTTCGTTTCCTCCAGGTGTGCGCCTTGTGTCGTCAAATGGGTTTGTCGGTCTTTCCTCCGAATCCGAATTCTTTATCGCTCGTTCCTTCAAACGATTTGCCGTCCGTTTCATGAAATGGGGGGTGGGTGTTGCTGTTCCCTTCTGGTCTGTTCCGAGTTGATCAGTGCAAGGATGCTTCGGAAACGATGCCGTGCCGTTGTCGTGAATGTGCCAAGAGGCGGCAGTTAGCGAGCGAGAGAGAGAGAGGGCAGAAAGTTCAGCTGTGCAGACGCAGGCAACCGAGCGTCTGTCGTGGACATTGCGCGCGCCGCGTGCGCCGAGCGAGTGAGCGAGAGGGGAGAGGCGCGGCAGCCGGCCGAGGGAGAGCAGGACGAGTGGTGCTGCCACTGCCCGGACGCCGCCGCTGCTGCGGGGAAGGACGGCATTGCCAGCGACCGCGCGTCACGGGAGCGAAACACGAGCGACCGGAGGACGTCTCCGCAAGTTGTAACCGTAGCGAGTCGTGTTCAGCTCAGAGCGGTGGTTTCGACGTCGCGCGGCCGTCTCAGCGGTGCAGCGTGCGCGTCGCGCGCCATTCGTGCGCGAGTCTAATTTCAGACGAATCACCTGAGCTAAGCATGGCTGCGATGCATGTCTCGGTGGGCGGGTTGCGTCCGTGTAATCTGCACTGTGCTCTCCCCTCAGCGTTCACTCGAATCCGTCACTTTTCCGGAACGGGTTTCACGTAAATCGTCCTAATCTCCTGTCGCGCTCAGTCGAGATTTCTTTTTAGAGAAATATCTGCCCGACTTCTTCGCCGGCTGTGGTTGTCGGTTTTCGTCGTCGCTTTTCTTCTGGTCGCGGCGCGGCTAAATTCCTTGCGTCCTTGGCCGTGGCGTGACGAGCTTTGAAATTTAGATTTGTGCCGGTAGCGTGGCGGAAATTTGCAGTAAAGTATAATTCGCCCCCGTAGCACGAGTCGGAGTAGAAGTTGTCCGTAGCGCGGCGCGAGTTTGTGGCTGTTGTCGTCGTCGTCGTTTTGCGGGAGGGCTGGGGAGGTAAACGTCGTTGGGGGCGCTCGTTTTCTGTTGCAGCCGATGGAGGTGTACATCGACGACGAGTCGAAGCTGACGCTGCACGGCCTGCAGCAGCACTACGTCAAGCTGAAGGACAACGAGAAGAACCGCAAGCTCTTCGACCTCCTCGACGTGCTCGAGTTCAACCAGGTAACGCCGGCGCCCCTATCCTTGGTGACCGATGTCGGGCAGGCAGGCAGGCGCTTTCTCTAACGAAATGACGGTGTAGTTGGCGCGTGCTTGGTGGCGTTTGATAGAAAAATTCAAAAGCCGAATGAAAATTAAAATAATTTGAAGTTTCGATTGAAAATTGCGTGTCTAAAAACTATTAAAAAAATACTAACTAGTGTCAGATGGGTGCCCTCTGTGATGAAATTACATGTATGAAATCGACTGACGATGTTAGACTCTTGCTCTCAGCTTTCGGTGTTGTTAGGCTGCGTATGTTGATGGACGGACTGTTTTGTGCGTGCTTTCAGGTGGTGATCTTCGTTAAGAGCGTGCAGCGGTGCATGGCGTTGGCACAGCTGCTCGTCGAGCAAAACTTCCCTGCCATCGCGATCCACAGAGGCATGACGCAGGAAGAACGGTGAGTGTGCTGGGAGAGGAGGGGTTCCTGCGCATCACCCGTCGCTACGCCTGTCCGTGCGTTCACCATCGTTCATCTAGTTGTGTCCGTTTCGAAAGAGAACGGGCCTCGGTTTGCACTGTGGGGGTCTGGGTTGGGTTAGTTGTCGGCACAGTGACAGCCGATCTCGTAAAATAATGGCGAAATACTGGTGAAATAATAGCTGTGATCTCGGAGTTGGCTAAGAGTGGTATGCCGGATGCGTGGTTACTTGTCACCGTTTAGCTATCGATCTCTGGTCTTTACATTGCTGAGCAGCCACTTGTTGAATGTGTGTTTCTTTGTCCACGTTTATCTACTGATTTATGATCTTGAGGTTCGATTTCATATCGATTTCTGATCTTTAGTAGGTTGGTTTGCAGTCACGTTGTTCAATGCGTGCATGTTTCTCGTCCGCAGACTCAGTCGCTACCAGCAGTTCAAGAATTTCGAGAAGCGCATTCTGGTTGCGACGAATCTGTTCGGCCGCGGCATGGACATTGAGCGCGTGAACATCGTGTTCAACTACGACATGCCAGAGAACTCTGACACGTACCTGCACAGGGTGAGTGAGCAGTCGCGCCGCGAGAGCACGACGCAGTACGCGGAAATCTCACGCGCGATCATCGTGGCGGGCGAAGGACGCAGGTTTTTTTTTTTTTAGATGAAAATACAGCACAAAGCCAGCGGGTTTTGTTTTGATAGCGAAGGCACAAGTGTTAAGCGGAGGTGCTTTGGGTTCGTTAATACTTGGTAACTGTTGTTGAGAGGGGGAGGGGGCATCATCGTTGCGGGGGAAAGTTTGTTCTTGCTTTTAGACATGGGTTTTTGTTGCGTATTGATGCATCCTCGTGCTATGTGTGGCGTTTTTCTTGGCTGGCATCTCCATGAGAGTAGGGCCATCCTTGAAAAATTATATGTTTGCTGTCCTCTGACCGACCCACGAAAATAGCTGCGACCCAAAAGTTTTTTTGGACATTTTGGGTTCCATTTTTTATTTATTTTTATTTTTCATAGTTAAGACTGAAACACAAAGCATGTGTGGCAAACATGAGGACAGACTTAAAATAACTATTATGCCTCACAAGAAAAAAAGATCTACCTTCCTACCCACTAAAAAAATCATGGGTCGGGGACAGCAAACATAGAATTTTTTAAGGATGGCCTAGTGACTTGGCTTGTAGCAATTTCGTGAGTTGTTCACGCGACTTCGCGATAAATGTTCTCGAGTGGCGTTCGGGACAGCCGCGATCTTCCGCGCAAGTAATGCGTCGTTTTCCTGGCAGGTGGCGCGCGCTGGCCGATTCGGAACAAAGGGTCTCGCGATCACGTTCGTCAGCGACGAGAACGACGCGAAGATCCTCAACGAAGTGCAGGACCGGTTTGACGTGAACATCACGGAACTGCCCGAAGAGATCGACATCTCCTCCTACAGTGAGTGCTCTCTTGTTTTTGTTTTTGTTTTTTTGCCCTGCGGCGCAAAGTCGTGCGCGAGTTTTCTCACGGCGGGTGTCGGTTTCGTGACTGGTTCTTTTTGCGGGAGGAATTCGTGGGGCGTGATTGATGCCTTTAGCTCCGTTGTCGACTCACGTGTATGCGCATTTGCCCGTGTTTCAGTCGAGGGACGCTAGAAGAACGGCAGAGCAGTCAGCTGCTGCCAGACGGTCCCCACTGTCGCTACCTGTGGACAAAGGCACAACTATTTGCAATGTAAATAATGCGGACTGCTGAGGACGGTGGCAGCCTGTAAAAAAAATACATGTAGGCGGTGCGGGAATCCGCGCATTGCGTGAGGTCGCCGTGTGGGGTCGCCGTGTGCGGTCACGGTTGCCTCTGTTTTTTACGTTTTCGTTCAGGCCAGTGTGATTTATGTTTCGCCAGTTCATTTTTAAAACGCACACGTTCGCCGTCCGTTCGTCGCGATCGGAGGCGGCGGGCGGGGCACTCCCGATCGGGATTTGCGGCGAGTTGTTGTGGATTCACGAGCAACGACAGCGTCTATGATTGTAAACGATTTCACTTTTTATAGAATGCATAATTGTGTAGGTAGTTAAAACTTCAACAAAATTGCGGGCGCCCGGTCGAGATGGCAGGGGGGTGCGATGTAAATATACGTTTTGAGTAGCACAACGTTCTTTCACTAGTGTGTGTTATAGTACTCGTATTGATGATTGTCGGGTCGGATGGTGCACGTCATTGTATCGGTGTAAGATTGAGAAACTGTAAACGAATGAATGTTCACGTGCCATGTCGGCGCAAAACAAGTGAGCTCTCTGCAGTGCATTTTTTGTTTTGTGACTTGTAGGTGTTGTCAGGAATAAATATGTCACTTGAAGTTGATCTGTTGTCTTTTTTGTGTCTGGTGCTGATCATGAAGTTGAGACTCGTGAAACAGTTCATTTGTCTTGAAACCATTCAAAATGCCATCAACTGCTGGTTGTGGCTGAAATTAGTCTAGCCTGAATTTGTGTACTAAGTTGTTGGGAAATTGTAGAGTAAATAAGTCACAAATGTAATTTGCATAAAAGCTTTTGTTGTTTTGAGAACTATTAATTAATAGTCTAATTAAAAAAAGTGTAATTTTACGACTGCATATTATTTGTTCACTGCGTTCAAGTGATCCTTTTGCGTAATTATAAGGATTTACCAACCAATGCCACTATGTTATAATTGGTTCATAATCCCTAGTTTCCTCAGAGCATATAAATCAACATTTATATTGATTTATTTGCTCTGGTTTCCTTATGCTATCATGTCCGTTGTATTTGAAAGCTTACAGCATAATACAACTTCGTTAAAAAAATCCTTTAAAAATATTTAAATATCACCCTTTGTCTCTCGCTTTCCCTTATATTTTTATACGCACATTATTGAAATTTATGCTATTGCCCGCAACACGTAGGTGTAGACCAAGAAGCTAGATATAGCTCGGTGTGGATGCACCGAATGATTAGGATGGTGGACAACCAGCAAACGACTGACCATTTCCGATTTTTCGAAATTTTTGCGTCTACCTATTACTATGTATGTCCTTATATAATATATATAGAGATATAGATATATATATATATAGGCCTATATACGCGTTTGTTCGCGCGTTACACGATCACACGCGCATACACACGCACGTATGTAGACACGTACAGTGACGCGCTCACGCCGCGCACGCACGCGTGTTATATGCAGATATACACACATAGTACATTGCGGATGCGAAATTTCTCGCTCTAGCTTTTTCTCCCCACCCCCTCTCTCTCTCTCTCGCCTTCGGATTTTCTATTTCTCTCGTTCTTTTTCTCTCACTATCTCTCACTTCCTCCAACCCCACTCTCTCTATCGCTTTCTCACTCGTGCACAATCTCTCACTCTCTTTTCCTTTGAGTGCACTCTCTCTTTCTCTTCTCTTTCCCTCTCTTTCCGTCTCCTCCCCCGCACATCTTTTTTCGCCCCGCCCTCCCTTTTCCGTTTCTCTATCGCCATCGCTTTCTCCTCCACCCCTCTCGCTTATAGTATCGCCCACGACAATAATAGTACGGTAGATTACCACCAGGTGGCTGGCCGTTTTGGAGCTAAAACATTTTCGTATCCGTGATTACAGATTGTACAAAATGTGAATATAGGCCTATAATACGCGTGCGTGCGTGCGACCATCCCAGCGTGTGTGCGTGCATGCATGTGTGTGTTTGTGTTACTGGGTGACTGTAAATATGCGTGTTATAGCCGTATATCAACATTTTGTGTATCATCGCCGTGAAATTTTTTAGCCGACAATAGGCTAGGTAATCCACCGTGCGAGAGGGGGGGGGGAGGAAGATAATGGGGAAGAGGGAGAGTCTACAGCCGGGTCTCCACAGCCGTTGAAAGTCTATGAATTTTGTCCTTTGACCTTGAAAGTCCTTATTTTTTTATTTTGTCGTTTAAAGTCCTGGAATTTTACATATTTGACCTAAAATAAAAAGCAAATCTTCATTGCTGGTTATTATCTGACTGACCCTATTTCAAGTCTTCGAAAAAATGTTAAATTTAATCCAAAATTCACATGTCTACTAATGTACTCTACCAATGACAGTTCCTCTCTTTCTCTTTCTTTCAGTATCTTCTTTTCACTTTCTTCTTTTCTCTCTCTTTCTTTTCCACACCGTCTCGCCCCTTTTCTCAGTGTCTCTATATCCCCTCGGTTCTTTCCTCACCCCGTCGCTTAAGCCCACCGCACACCAGACGATTTTTACAAACGATGAAACGATGAAGCGATGAAACGATGAAACGATGGTGTGCGGGGGCCTGAATATGCGAGCTGAGAAAAAAATACAATGCGTCCAAGCGAACAATCAAGCGAACAATGCGAATTGAGTGTGGAAATTTACACAGCCACTCGCACACGCTGTTCAATCTTCCAAGGTCACGCGCACACCACAAAATCGCGTCCAAATAATCGGTTCAAAATCAAACATGTTTGATTTTGGAACGATCGTCCGATAAAAATAAAATCGTCTACAAATGAACCCGCACACCTACATCGTTTCATCGTTTCATCGTTTCATCGTTTCATCGTTTGTAAAAATCGTCTGGTGTGCGGTGGGCTTTATGTTATCGCCCACGACGATGAATTAGTACTGTCGATTACCACCAGGTGGCTGGCCGTCTTTAAGCTAAAACTGATTTAACCGCGGTATAAATGATTCAACTGCGGTATAAATGAATTTCTATTCTTATCTCTACTTCCCTTCTCTCGCCTTCCTCTTTATCTCTTCTTCTGTTCCTCTTTCTCTCTCTATACCTTCTTTTCACTTTCCTCTTTTCTCTCTCTGACTTTCTTACACCGTCTCGCCCGCTCTCTCGGTGTCTCTATTGCCTTGTTTCTCAATAATTCAACTGCGGTATAAATAATTCGATCTACTGCGGTATAAATGGTTTAACCGCGGTAGAAATAATTCAACTCCGGTAGAAATGATTCAACTGCGGTATAAATGAATTTCTATCCTTATCTCTACTTCCCTTCTCTCGCCTTCCTCTTTATCTCATCCTCTTTCTTTCTCTATCTACTCTATTTCGTCTCTAGAAAAGGCCTTTTTTGTTTTGTTTTCGCCGAAATTCGGCACTAGAGTGCAATAATTTGTATTGTGCACGCAAGTTAGATGTCTCGTGGACGTCTAGAAAGCCGCATTAGAAGTAAAATCGGTCTTCTCGTGTAGTTGTGACATTCCGTCAGGTGGCGTAGCCATAGTGACCGGTTGGTCATTTTTACCTCGGCCAGGGGCTTGGCGGAGGTTATATTTTCACCGGCGTGTGTTTGAGTGTTGGTTTGTGGGTTTGTGGGTTTGTGAACATGCACGTTTCAGTTCACTTCCGCTAGGTGCGCTGGCTGTAGACTTACAAACACGCAACCACAGGTTAAGGGGCAACCACAGTCCTCCCCTACCTGCACGCTCGCACTCAGCGAATATCTATGGGGGATTACATTTTGGTCGTCATCCGGATCCAATTAATTGGAGTGTTATTAATCTAATTAATTATAAAAATTCTTCACAGTGACAAGAATTCAGCCTGGGCCCTTGGCGGAGGTCTGTGCTCTCCGAGTGCTCTAGTTGTGTTTGAAATGTGTGTTATTATCTACTCTTGCTACTATCTATTGTGCGATCAATTACTAAACACGACATGACAACAGTAAAACGTGTTTTCGAAACATGCAAATGCTGTAATGATGACGACTATGTACAAATCGATACGAACATGCATTATACATGTACGTACGTACGTTTCGGAGCTAGAAGCTAGAATCAGTATTTAATACAAAAACGCAAAGCCGCTTTCCCCGCTCCTCTCGTGTACAAAAAATACTCTTTTCTCACAATCACCTTTCGTTACAGTTTATCATACACACAGCCACACGTAATTATGTATAGCGGTTTAATTAAAAATACACGCAGAAGATTCGCGTATCGCTTGCTACATACCAAGTTCAGATACATTTTCAAACGTTTCAAACGGTTCGTGATGGTACGGCGTGGCTCTGATATAATATAATGCGTAACTGGACGCCGACCAATCTCTTTCTGTGTTTGCTATGCATACATTATAAGCCAAGGATCGGCCCACCATCATACATGCCCACTACTCACCCACAGACGGCCCCTCCCTCACCCCCCCCAATGGTTGCGGATTTTGCGCGTACTACTAATAAGCGCGACGTACGATCTGTGGCGTGTACGAGGGACCCCGGTTATTTTTCTTTTACATTTTACGCGAAGAAAAGACAGGGCTCAGTTGGGCGAGCGCAAATCAGCATAAGAGCTAGGAGTAGGCGGGAAATCTGAAATCTTCAAATGATCATGATGCGCAATCAATCAATCAATCAATCAATCAATCAATCAATCAGCAATGAGTAATGCCAAACTACCATATATATAGGCCACACTAAGTTATTACAGCATGACCTCGGGTTGGCTTTTGTGAATTCATTCTGTGATATACTATATATATAATAATCATAATATATATATATATATTTATATATACTATATGGTACACACAGCGCAAATATATTTCAAAACATAATTTTTTTTGAAGCGCTGGCATTGAGACATGTTTGTATTGTATGGCAGCATTGTAATCTTTTCTGGAATGGCTGTTCCAATTCTGGCGACACTTTTATCATGAGAGCCAGATAATTATTTGCTGATGCTTCTGCTAACAAATTACGTTCTGGTTGCTCGGCAAAAATCAATTCAGCCCTCTGGTGCTATGTAAGCAACAAATTGTTAAACGTACGATTATAATAATTTTACAACATATAGGATCGGCCAACCTTGGAAGATTCAAATTGCATATCATTATATCTGGTATATAGATAGTTTCATCAAAGAACCGACATTTCGTAAGCGTACTGCTTCTTCGTTAAGTTTTCTACGAACCGCACCTGTTAGTACTAGCTGCAATCAACACGCTTCCTAGGTGATATTGTCAAAGATCTATCGGCTCGAAGCCTGATAATAATATTATAACTCTGGCAATACCGTTTTGGAAGGCTGTGCAAATCGTATTACTACTGACAGTTTTCCAGACACGCGCTATACACTGAAACAGCGCGAAAACTACCAAGCCAGCGGTTGTCAATTAATTTGTAGGCCGAAAAAATAACCAAATCTCTGTTTAAAACGAACCGCAGCGCAATACATTTCCTGTCTGTCAGCACGCAGCGTTGATTTAGAACGAGTGATGAGGGGGGCGCCTCCACACCATAGACACAAAACTTAAAACCATCAGCCGGCTGCAAAATAATTAATAATCCCACAGCCCAACATCATGCTAGTAATTAGCGTTGGCAGAGAAAACACGGACGTGTTTTACTGTAATACGAGGCGCAAAGTTATTCACCGGTGATATATTGCCGCGCGCATGAATAACCTATTAGCCGAAAACTACCTAGGTTTAGAAGCAGACGTAGTGTGAGCAGAGATACTTTTTAGAGAGGGGGGATAGAGAGAGGAGAGAAGAGATGAAGAGGGAGGAAGGTAGGGAGGAATTAGGGTGAGAGAGAGGAGGATGAGAGATGAGAGAAGGCGAGAGTGGCAAGAAGCTGAGAAAGAGGAGTAATGGAGAGACGGAAAGTACAGACAGTGACAGAGAGCAGAAGAGAGAGAGGAGAAGAGAGAGAAGAGAGAGAGAGAGAGAGAAGAGAGAGAGAGAGAGAGAGAACGAGAGAGCAGATAAAAAGAATACGAGAAAGAGAGAGAGAGAGGAGAGAGAGAGAGAAGAGAGAGACGAAGAGAGAAACGAGAGAGAGAGAATACGAGAAAGAAGAGAGAGAGAGAGAGAGAGAGAGAGAGAGAAAGAGAGACGAATACCAGCACAGAGGAAACAGCGAGGTAGACAGAAACAGAGAGAAGAGCGACGAGAGACAGACAAAGAGACAGAGAGAAAGACAGAGAGAGAAGAGAAGAAGAGAGAGAGAGAGGCAGAGAGAGAGAGGAACAGAGAGAGAGAGAGAGATGAAGAGAGAGAGAGAGAGAGAGAGTAGAGAGAAGTGAGTAAGAGAGTGAGAGAGAAGCGAGTGAGAGAGAGAAGAGAGAGCACACACAGCAGACTACAGAGCGAGGGGAGAGCGAGGATGACAGAACAGAGAAAGAGAAGAGCGAAGAGAGAGAGAGAGACATACAGACAAGAGAGAGAGACAGACATCAGAGAGAGACACGAGAGAGAGAGCCAGAGAGAGATGAGAGAGAGAAGACCCGCACCACGAGAGAGAGAGACAGAGAGAGAGAGAAGAGAGAAGAGAGGAGAGAGAGAGAGAGGAGAGAGAGAGCGAGAGAGAGAGAGAGAGAGAAGAAGAGAGAAGAGTTGAGAGGAGAGAGAGAGAGAACGATAAGCGAAAGACAAGAAAGGATAGATGTTCTCCGCCTGTTCCTGCCATAACTGGCTAGAGTCATCCCACATACGTGTCCATCGAGAGAAGTGCAATTTTTTTACAGATCAATAGCATGTAGTTACAAGGTTCAATATGAGAAGTACGTTTACATCATATGATACACGTTCAAGATGCTGGCGTAATCTACGTAATATCACGAAAGACACAATGAACGCTCAACTTTCGTTAACCATCTGTTTTTCTCTGACCGTTAAACGTGCGGCGCACACACATACACACACGTGCGCACGCAAGCACAAACACCCCGCGCGCACACACGCGTTCCACAAAACACAGACGACCAGCACAGGCACACGTACGCTGTCACGGACAATCACACTGCACGGGACCGCACCGCACCCACACGCGCACAGCAGCCCAGCACAAGGACACGCACGGGCGGCTCCAGGCACACACAACCAAACAACTATATCATCTGTCATGAAAATTCCACTATCACTGTGAGTATGCATTTTGTACATATTTAATACACCAAAATACAATTTGAAAATACCGTTCAAACCGATTCTTCACTTACAACCTTAACTAACAACACAACACAGCAATATAATAATAATAATTAATAATCGAATGGTAATAGTAATATTAATTATTATATAATATATCAACATCACCACAACGGAGGCACAGTAAAGCAAATTATCGTTGAATATTAACGCGCTTCGACGCTGTGTCCACATTCGTTTTATGGCTATATAGTGAGTTTTGTTTTTGGAATTTGTTGGTTAGGCCTATAATATATATATATATAAGTATATATATATTATATATATATAATATATATATAATTTCACCCACAAACAAGAATATATGACGAGTTAGCGATGATATGGTCCTAACTGATCGTCCCGCTACCTGCTGATCCTGTCCGTCAAATTTGTCTGTAGAAGAGGAGCGAGAGGAATAGCAGAGAAGAGAGAGAGCAGGAAGAGAGAGAGAGAGATGAGCTAAGAGAGAGAGAAGAAAGAGAGAGAGAGAGAGAGAGAGAGACGAGAGAGAGAGAGAGACAGAGAGAGAGAAAGAGAGTACGAGAATATTTGAATTGA
>NW_014577453.1:215930-223352 GCF_000485595.1 Priapulus caudatus
GCCTTCTCACTTACGTGGCGACATAAAAACATTCCTATGGCATGAAAACTGGTCGTAAAAGCCTGCATAGTTCAGGCTAGTATAGAGGTAAGGATGAGGATTGAGGAGAAGGAGGAGAGAAAGTGCAAGTTGTGGAAGGTTTGAGATAGAGGAATGTGGAGGCAATAGAGGATTTAGAGATGAAGGGAGAAATCTTGAGAAGAATAGGGAGGAGGTAGATCAGCGGGGGGGGCAGAAAAAAGGGAGATGTTGTAGGGTAATCAGATGCGTGTATGAGGAGAAACCAGGTGCAAGTGCATGTTGTTGTGCTATGATATATTACTTGCAATGTGCCTGTGACAAATTGTAATTTCAGATGAAAGTTCGAGTGATGGTGAAGTCCGCGACAATCCAGAGGCTGCCAGGACTTATGGCATTTCATGCACGGTAGGCTTTCATTCGGAATGCCTTGAATGAGAGTAATGAAATATTTTTTGATTGAATTAAGTGTTGCTGTTATATGATAGGCAATATGTAATAGGCAGATGCCACGCGAGGAGATAATAATTTTACACAAATGTTATAAGTTTTTATTTTTTTTTTTTTTTTTTTTTTTTTTTTTTTTTTTTTTTAAAGGTAATTAAGTGTCAACTACCTGAAAATGCTGCCGGCTATTTCTATTGTGCATGTGGTTCTTTATTAAGTTTACATTATCTAAAAGTGCAATATTGTTGTCTTTTTATTCTAGTCTCTACAGCCTGTGACTAGTGTCAAGGCTCCGCAGTATGGCGTAATGGTGATTTTGTGTGCTCATCAAATGACAGTGCATGTAATGGTTAATTTGGGTTTGCTAGTCTAGTACTGGAGAAATTACATTTGTATGCGCATTCGTGCGGCCTTTAACAACTGTGATCTGAGCACTGCGTCGCAAACTTTGATTTGTAGAGGTGTATAAACAGTTTCAATAATCTTTTCACAAATCCAAGCGGAACTGTCACAAGTATGAGCCCTACAGCGGGGAAAGACCCTTGACGATCTCTATTGCTCAGAAACCGACAGGCCCCGCACAAGGTAAGTTTCAACAAGTTCAAGCGGGCAAATGAGTAATCGTTCCGGGATATAACACACGGAAACCGAAATCTACTGGTGCTGGCTTTGTCCTCATACGTTTTTCTACATACATTGAATGGCATCTGATATGCGCATTCTAAATCTGAGACTCAATTGGCTTAATTATTTACAAATTTTATACTTATCCAGTTTGATTAATGAAAAAAACATCAGTAATAGTAATTTGGCACTGATCGAGAGGCAAAAAGCAGCTGTGGAGTACTGACACTCGCGAAAAAGGCTGGTCAGCCAAGACATTCTACTAGCTTTGAGTGAGTGGCGAGCAATGCCAAATAGTTTCAAGCCCTGTTATACGCTTAAGTTACTGCCGAAATAAATTATGCGTGATGTTCCCATATTTTAATGGCAGTGGAGCGATCAGCTCATCCGGATGTTGGAGGACGTGCGCGAGGATGTTGCACAGAACACGAGGATCCTCAACATGCTTTTCAAAGCGACTTCCAGAGAAGGATCGGAGCAAAGGCTCCAACCTTTGCCAGAAGATGTCACCCTTTCTCTAGCAAGAATGGAGGACGTCGACCACCTGGAGCTCTAGCTAGAGGATAGCAGTGTGGAAAACTCAATGGTATGGAATGATACCCTTTCATGTGAAAAGTGTCACTTTTCTTCAGCGCGGGCTTGTATTAGGACATATCGTAGAACTAATTTCAGGCACTCTAGCATTGACACAATCCTACTGTAGGATAAAGAAATTATATGACAGTTGCGATGATATGGTCCTAACTGATCGTCCGCTACCTGCTGATCCTGTCCGTCAATTTGTCTGTAGAAGAGAGCGAGAGAGCGAGAGAGAGAGAAGAGAGAGAGCGAGAAAGAGAGAGAGCAAGAGCAGAGGAAGAGAAAAGAGAGAGAGAGAGAGAGAGAGAGAGAGAGAAGAGAGAGAGAGAGACAGAGATGAGAGAAAGAGAGTACAGAGAAATATTTGAATGGCATCAGTCAAGGCTCTCTCTCAATCATACAATCATCATATCTACTCCTCTCTCTCATCTCTACCTCATCTCTCTCTCCTCCTCATCTCTTCTCTCTCTCTCTCAACTACATCTCTCTCTCTCTCTCTCTGCTCTCTCTCTAGCTATCTATATTTCTCCTCTATTATTATTTGTAAAAACTTTCCCATATCTGGCACATCTCCATTTCTTCTTAATCCCCATCTTTACCTTTGTCCCCATTATTCAATAACTTCTTCTCCCACTCTTGTGAATACTCTTCTTTTGACATCTTTTTTTCTCTTTATCGACTCTCATCATATCTCTCCTCCCGTTTCTGTCCACTAATATTACCATCCATGATCGCTTCCTACCGATGGTGGGCGGATGGACATCCAATCCATACCATACCATATCCAATGGCCAATCCATTCCATCGCCACCCATCGCATCCATCCCCACTATCATCCATTCATCCATGAAATCTCATCTCATCCATACATCACCTATGACCATAGTTCCTTACAGAACACTACACATCACACTCCGTCCATCCGTCTCGCGCATATAGTTCCGTCCACCGTCCATCCGTCCATCCGTTCATGCGTAGCTAGGTCCCCGTTCATTCCATTCATCTCATTGCCATATAATCGCTCAATTATTCCATCTCATAAGTTAAATACCAATCCATCCATCCATTCCATTCCATACCTATCCCATCCATACCATCCATACCATTCCATCCATCCATCCATCCATCCCATCCAATCCATTCCATCCATCCATTACCATTAAGTCAACCATCCCATCCAGTCCCATCCATTCCATCCATCCATCCATACCCATCCATCCATCCATCCATCCAGCCATCATCATACCATCCATCCGTCCATCAATATCCATCCATTTAACGCATCCATTCAATCCTGAGCCATTCCATCCATCCATCACACCATTACATTCGCATCCCATCCATCCATCCCATACCATCCATCCATCCATCCATTCCATCCACCAATCATCCATCCAATCCAGCCATGCCATCCATTCTCCATAATCATTACTACCATCCATCCATAAAGCCACCATCCATACACATATCCATCCAGTCTACCATACCATACATTCCATTGAAAAAATCCCAGTCTGATCAACCCATCCATATCCATCCATCTTGGTCCATACGCAATTCCATCCTTGCCCACTGCCATACCACTCCATCCGCCCATCCATCATCCATCCATCTCATCCATACCATTGTCCATCCCATCCCATCCATCCATCCATCCACCATCCATCCCAATACCATCCATCACCATCCATCCATGACCCCATAAACCGCCATAACCATTCCCATTGCCCATGCTCATTCCATCCCATCAAGCATCCATCCATTCCATCCATCAAAAACCTCTATACCATCCACTCCATCCCATGCCATCTCCACCCATGAAACTCATTCCCATGCCATCTTACGGCCATCCACCATCCATGCCATCCATCCCATCCATCCATCCATCCGATCCATCCATCCACTCCATCCATCCATAATACAATCCATCCATGCCATTCACCCATAACCATGCCATCCTGCCATCCCATCCATCATCCATCCATCCATCCATCCATACCATCCATACCATTGTTGCCTCATCCATCCATCCACGTTCACCATCCATCCATCCATCCATCCATCCATCCATCCAATGGTGTCCATCTCATTAGCCATCATCCATCCATAGAATTCATGTCCATACCATTTGCCCCCATGAAATGGCCACCCTCCTTATCCATATCACATCCATAGCCATCCATCAATCCATCATCGCATCCATCCATCCATTCCATCCAACCACTCCAATCCATGCCAATCCATCCACATCCATCCCATCCATCCATCCATCCATCCATCCTCCATCCAGGCCCATTACCATTAAACCATATGTCCATACCCTATTCTGCCAGTGCATCCTATATCCACCCATTCCCATCCATCTCCAACGTTCCATTACCATTCCATGAGGCACCCCATCCATACCATCCATAGTAAATGAACCACTACACGTGCCATGCTAAACCATCTTATTCTGCCATACATCCAAACCATCCGAGCTATTCATGCGCATATCCCATCCCATCATCCATCCTCCATCATCCATCAACCATCCATCCATCCATCCATCCATCCATTCCAATTTCCATGCCATTTCTCCATACCATTCAATTTCAAGACCCATACCATCCACCATCCATCCATCGCCATCCACAGCCTCGTATTCCCGGTGCTTTGACCACCCCACAAACCTGATTACCATCCTACGCCCTCTATCTAATTCGTGCATCTGACCACTAGCTGTAAGCCATGAGCCGGCTCGCGGCGCGCGACAAGCCCGAATCCTCAGAGTTGTCGGCTCAATCCGCGAAGGAAGCCGCTAATCCTCGTAGCTCTAGCGCTAGGTTGTCCTGCGCCCACGGCTTGATGAACGGCTCGCCGGTCGCCGGACCAGTCGCGCCGTTTCCCATGATTTAGTCCTTCCTGGCGGCTCTTGTCGTTGTCAATCGTGGCGGCCGCGCCGACTCGGAGGCCCGCGCAGGTCGTCGAACGCTTATGAGCGGCACTCGGGCTGCCCGCGGTAGTTCCGTGTCGGCGCTCGTTGAGCGCCGTTGCGGCCTAGCGTCGCCCGATTCAGCAATCTCCTCCGTCGTCGCAGCGACCGTGCGCGCCCCCTACTCTTCGGCGGCGGGTCGATCTTCGGCGTCGGCGACGCCGACGCGCTCTGTTCCCGTCGTCGAGGCGGCGACGCGAGAAGGCGCCGCTGGCGCGGGTCGTCCGTAGCCCAGCCGGCGACCCGTCGCTGCCAGCCGCCGTTCGTTCTCGCGGCGGCCGCGTCGTTCTCACGGCGAGTAGACCGTGTTGGAGTTTGCGAGGCTGTACGACGACATCTCCTTAGTGCCGCTGTCCGGCGACGCGTCGCCGTCGGTGGCGGCGGCGGCGACGACGACGACGTTGTTCTCGTACATGTCGCGCGTCTGCAGCGCGTGACACCAGCTGCAGAGCCTCCAGCTCCTGGTAGTCCGGCAGGTGACGGGCCCGCGGCTCGCGCGGCAATCCGTAGGGTCCGTCAGCACGGGGAACCGCCTGCAGCCGTAGAACACGTACATATAGATGCATGTGTATGTGTGTTAATATGGCCCGTGGGGTCCATTAATAAAGGTGCTGTTAACCGCTATATATATATATATATATATATATACGCACATATATGCATGTATACATACATATATATAATATTACACACAGGTCTGTAGCATAGGTAAGATTTACGATTCACAGTCAGTAAAGGAACCTACATGAATGGCAGCATATATATATATATATAATATATATATAGGCGATTATGTACTAAGCCAATATATTATATATGCGCGAGGCGGAATGTGTGAGCAGCACAGTGTGAGATAATAGATGTAAACCCGCAGCGTACAACACTGCGTGAGAACCATGCATATATATATAATTAATTTATAAAATATATACATATATTATATATATGTATATATGAAATAAATATACATTTGATTTACTTATTGTATAATACATATACCTGTATAATAATACTTATCAATCAGGAGTGAAAGATATGACGAATCCCTCTATTATTACACTCCTGAATATCATTAATATGTAGAGTGGGTATTAACGGAGGGGGGGTGTATGACGCGACGCTCAACCCGTAGCCGATGTAGCCGCTCGTGTAGCCAACGTGTCTCCGGCGTGACGGCTTCTCGCGGAGAGCTTACGCTCCAGCCTCTGCACTGATCGAGCATTCTGCTGAGGCGTGACTCCAGCAGGCTGCCTATGTTCTGGCATGCAGACTGAATGCGTCCTCGCCACATGCGAACCCAACAACATGTTATACGGAGATGCGGAAGGAGAAAGATAGGAGGAGGAGGGAGAAAGAAAGAAGGACATGGAGCAAGGAGCGCAAATGAGAGAGGTAAAGGGAGTAAAGGCAGAGAGAGAGAGAGAGTAGTGTGTTGTGTGTGAGCAGAGAGAGAGAAGAAAGAGGAAGTAGAAGACGAGAGAGAAACGGGGGGAAGTCGAAGGGAGACATGCACCCCCCCGACCCACCCCACCCACACACACACACGCACGCACACACACACGCACGCACGCACGCACGCACGCACACACACACACACACACACACACACACAGCGATGTACGTGGTGTTTACTGTTTACCTGGGCCTCTATGCGGGCGCCCGTCTCCACCGCCAGCTGATTCCGCAAGAGGTGCACCTGCGCGATCGCGACCTGCGTCTGCTGCTGCTGCTGATCCAGCTGCTCCCGCAGCAGCTGCTGCTGGTGGTGCGAGCTGAGGGGCGAGGCCGCTGGGAGAAGGACATGGTGGCCGACGAGCTGGTGGGGCGGACTGCCGGCGAGGGGGGACACGATGGTGGCTCCGACCTGCAATCATTCACGGGCGCGCGTTATACACGCAGAACGTGCGAAACTCAACTAAACAGTAAGCACAGGCAAGCGGGTCGCCGCCGTCGTCGGCGGTGCAGGCGAAGCTTTGGAGACGTGACGGACATTTTTTGGCACGGGCCACTATTGCGTGCTGCGCGGCCGACAACGAAATTAAAACACGTCCGCTCTTAAATAAACTGCAACGGAGAATAAAAATACGTAAACAGATTTGCTCGTATTTGCTCTCAGGCAGCCGTAGAAGAGCGGTAAACAAACGACATGCAATATAGATCTTTATTTCCTCAAACCATGCATGTACACACATGCGCGCGCGCGCCCACACACACACGCACGCACGCACGCACGCACGCACACACGCACGCACACACACACACACAAACTAATATCATTCTGTCATGAAAATTCCATATCACTGTGAGTATGCATTTTGTACAATTAATATCACCAAATACAATTTGACAAATATTCAAGCCGATTCTTCACTACAATTACTAACAACAACAACAGCAATAATAATAATAATAATAATAATAATCGTAATGGTAATAGTAATATTAATTATTATATCAATATATAACATCCACCACAACGACAGTAAAGAAAATTATCGTTGAAATTAACGCGCTTCGACGCTGTGTCCACATTCTGTTTAATGGCTATATAGTGAGTTTTGTTGGAATTTGTTGGTTGAGCCTATATATATATTTCACCCACAAACAAGAATATATGACAAGTTGCATGATAGGTCTAACTGTCTCCCGCTACCTGCTATCCTGTCCGTCAATTTGTCTGTAGAGAGAGCGAGAGAGAGAGAGAGAGAGAGAGAGAGAAAGAGAGAGAGAGAGAGAGCTAGAGAGAGAGAAAGAAAGAGAGAGAGAGAGAGAGAGAGAGA
>NW_014577453.1:223362-226226 GCF_000485595.1 Priapulus caudatus
TATATATATATATATATATATATATATATATATATATATATGGTACAGACAGCGCAAATATATTTTCACAAATTTTTTTTGACGCTGGCTATTGAGACATGTTGTATTGTATGCAGCATTGTAATTTTTCTGGAATGGATGTTCCAATTCTGGCGACACTTTTATCAGACACAGATAATTAATTGCTGGATGCTTCTGCCAACATTAGCGTTCTGGTTGCTGGCAAAAATCAATTCAGCCCTCGGTGCTATGTAAGCAACAATTGTTAAACGTAGATATAATATTTTAACATATAGGATCGGCCAACCTTGGCAAGATTTCAAATTGCGATATCATTATACTCTGGTATAAGATAGTTTCATCAGAAACCGACATTTCGTAGGCGTACTGCTTCTTCGTTAAGTTTCTACGAACGCACCTGTTAGTACTGCTGCAATCAAACACGTAGGTATAGTAGCAAACCGGCTCGAAAGGCCTGAATAAATAATATTATAACTCTGCAATACCGTTTTGGAACTGTGCAAAATCCTATTACTGACAGTTTTCCAGACACGCGCTCATACACTGAAACAGCGGAAAACTACCAAGCCAGCGTTGTCAATAATTTAGGCCGAAAAATAACAGAATCCTGTTAAAACAAAACGCAGCAATAACAATTTCCTGTCTGTCAGCACGCAGCGTTGATTAGAACGAGTGATGAGGGGGGCGCCTCCACACCATAGACAGCAAAACTTAAAACCATCAGCGGCTGCAAAATAATTACTAGACCACAGCCCAACATCATGCTAGTAATTAGCGTTGGCAGAGAAAACACGAGACGTGTTTTACTGTATAGAGGCAAATGTTATTCACTGATATATTGCCGCGCGCATGATAAACCTTAGCGAAAACCTACCCTAGTTTAGAAACAGACGTAGTGTGAGAGAGATACAGAGAGAGGGGGGATAGAGAGAGGGAGAAGGAGATGAAGAGGGAGGAAGGTAGGGAGGAATTAGGGTGAGAGAGAGGAGGATGAGAGATGAGAGAGGCGAGAGTGCAAGAGAGCTGAGAAGAGGGAGTAATGGAGAGACGGAAAGACAGACAGTGACAGAGAGAGAGAGAGAGAGAGAGAGAGAGAGAGAGAGAGAGAGAGAGAGGAGAGAGAGAGAGAAGAGAGAGACGAAGAGAGAAACGAGAGAGAGAGAATACGAGAAAGAAGAGAGAGAGAGAGAGAGAGAGAGAGAGAGAAAGAGAGACAGACATACAGACAGAGGGAAACAGCGAGGTAGACAGAAACAGAGAGAGAGCGAGAGAGACAGACAAACAGACAGAGAGAAAGACAGAGAGAGAAGAGAAGAAGAGAGAGAGAGAGGCAGAGAGAGAGAGGAACAGAGAGAGAGAGAGAGATGAAGAGAGAGAGAGAGAGAGAGAGTAGAGAGAAGTGAGTAAGAGAGTGAGAGAGAAGCGAGTGAGAGAGAGAAGAGAGAGCACACACAGCAGACTACAGACAGAGGGGAGAGCGAGGTAGACAGAACAGAGAAAGAGAAGAGCGAAGAGAGAGAGAGAGACATACAGACAAGAGAGAGAGACAGACATCAGAGAGAGACACGAGAGAGAGAGCCAGAGAGAGATGAGAGAGAGAAGACCCGCACCACGAGAGAGAGAGACAGAGAGAGAGAGAAGAGAGAAGAGAGGAGAGAGAGAGAGAGGAGAGAGAGAGCGAGAGAGAGAGAGAGAGAGAAGAAGAGAGAAGAGTTGAGAGGAGAGAGAGAGAGAACGATAAGCGAAAGACAAGAAAGGATAGATGTTCTCCGCCTGTTCCTGCCATAACTGGCTAGAGTCATCCCACATACGTGTCCATCGAGAGAAGTGCAATTTTTTTACAGATCAATAGCATGTAGTTACAAGGTTCAATATGAGAAGTACGTTTACATCATATGATACACGTTCAAGATGCTGGCGTAATCTACGTAATATCACGAAAGACACAATGAACGCTCAACTTTCGTTAACCATCTGTTTTTCTCTGACCGTTAAACGTGCGGCGCACACACATACACACACGTGCGCACGCAAGCACAAACACCCCGCGCGCACACACGCGTTCCACAAAACACAGACGACCAGCACAGGCACACGTACGCTGTCACGGACAATCACACTGCACGGGACCGCACCGCACCCACACGCGCACAGCAGCCCAGCACAAGGACACGCACGGGCGGCTCCAGGCACACACAACCAAACAACTATATCATCTGTCATGAAAATTCCACTATCACTGTGAGTATGCATTTTGTACATATTTAATACACCAAAATACAATTTGAAAATACCGTTCAAACCGATTCTTCACTTACAACCTTAACTAACAACACAACACAGCAATATAATAATAATAATTAATAATCGAATGGTAATAGTAATATTAATTATTATATAATATATCAACATCACCACAACGGAGGCACAGTAAAGCAAATTATCGTTGAATATTAACGCGCTTCGACGCTGTGTCCACATTCGTTTTATGGCTATATAGTGAGTTTTGTTTTTGGAATTTGTTGGTTAGGCCTATAATATATATATATATAAGTATATATATATTATATATATATAATATATATATAATTTCACCCACAAACAAGAATATATGACAGTTGCCATGATATGGTCCCTAACTGATCTCCGCTACCTGCTGATCCTGTCCGTCAATTGTGTCTGTAGAAGAGGAGAAGAGAAGAGGAGAAGTAGAGAGAAGAGAGAGAGAGCAGAGAAAGGAGAGAGAGAGAGAGCTAGAGAGAGAGAGAGAAAGAGAGAGAGAGAGAGAGAGAGAGAGAGAGAAGAGAGAGAGAGAGAGAGAAAAGAGAGAGATATTGAATTGA
>NW_014577453.1:226251-235723 GCF_000485595.1 Priapulus caudatus
GGAGATAGTTTTCCATTCATTACGGTTTATTCCATTCATCTCATTCTCTATACCAATCTCCATTCATTCGCCATCCCTATCTGTTTGCGCTCATCTTTCCATCGGCCAGCCATCCATCCATTGCCATCCCATTCATCCTCCATCCATTCCATTTCTTGTTACCATCCATCCATACCATTTCCATGTTGTTTGTACCATTCATTTGGGCCATGTGTTTTTCTCGCCATGGGTCCATCATCCATTCATGCCAGTTCATCCATCCAATTTGGTGTTTTCCATGCCATGCGATTCTCTATTCCATTCTATTTGTTTTCCATTTTCCATTTGTTTGCTGCCATTCCATTCCATACCATGCCATTTCGCTGTTTACCGTCCATTGCCGATGCCATCCATCCGTATCCCTATCCATTTTCTCAATTCCATCTTCCATTCCATGCATCCATCCATCTGTCTGAGTTCCATCATTTCCTATTCCATTGCCATTCTGCCATTTTTCCATTTCCATTCTATTCCATTTGTCTTCCATCCATTCCATTCCATCTCCATCTTATTCATCCATCCATCCATCCATTTGTCTTCGATGTTCCATTTCCATCCATCCAATCTGTTTGCCACTTCGCATTCCATCCGTCATTTCCATCCATCCATTGTTTGCTTTCCATCTCATTACCATCCCATCTGTTTCTCTCTCTATGCCCGCATGCCATTCGCAATCCATTTTTCCATCGTCATCTCTGTTTGCCATTCCATTTTGCCATCCATGTCTGCTATTTGTAACATCACATCCATCCATACCTGCCATACCATCACATTCACTTCCACCCACCCATCCCCTCCGCTCTATCTATTCCGTGCCATCTGACCAACTAGCATGTGAAGCCTCTTGGCTATCTTGTTTTTTGCTTCGCGCCGCGTGAACAAATGTCCCGATATCCCTCATGGAGTTGTTTTCCTCTATCTCGTAAAGCCTGAATCCTCAAGCTTGCTGCATCGATCGCTTGTTGTCGGCCGAGTCGGCCTTGATATAGAATGGCGGCTGCCCGGTCGCCGCCGCCCTCCTGTGGTCCGTGCTGGTTGTCCGTTGTCATGCTTCTCGGCGCCGACGTTGTTTGTTTTGTGTTTCGAGAGGCCCAAGGTCGTCGAAGCTTATGAGGCGGCTCGGCGCTGCCGCGTAGTTCGTTGTCGGCGCTGTTGAGCGCTGCTTTGCGTGTGCTTGGCCTGGGCGTCGCCGTTCATACATCTCTCTCATTCGTTTCGCTTAGCGACTGTGTTGCGCGTCCCGTCCTACCTCTTCGCGGCGGAGTCCGATCTCGGCGCGGCTGGCGCCGACGCGCTCTGTTCGCCCGTCTCGGGTTTTCGGATGCGGCGACTGCGTGAGAGGGCGCCGCCGGCGCGTCTTGTCGTTTGCGTAGCGGCGCCGTGCCGACCGTCGGCTGCCTAGCCGGTCCGTTGTCGTGTCTCTTCTGCGGCGGCCGCGTCGTCCGGCCTGAGTGAGACGGCTGTTGGAGTTGTTGCGAGCTGTTTGGTCTTGTTACGTTACGAACATCTTGTCTTGCGCTAGTTGCCGTCGTTCCGGGCGTACGGCGTCGCTGGAGCCGGTGCTGTGTGGGCGCGGGGCGGGGCGGAGCGAGCGTGGACGTAGACGTTGTTCTCTCGTACATGTCGCGCGTGTCTTGCAGTGGTGCGCGTGTTGACACAGCTGGCATAGGGTTTGCCTTCTCAGCGCGTCGCTGGTAGGTCCGCAGCGGTGGAGTGCGGCCCGGCTCGGCAATCGTACGGGTCCCGTCAGCACGGGAAACGCGCTTGCCAGCGCCGTAGACAGTACATATGAGATGTGGATGGTAAGTATTGTCGCTTGTAATTATGGCTCCTGGCCTGGTGGTCCAATTATAAAGGTGCTGTTGTCAATCCGCGTGTGGTTAGTGGATAGTATATAATGATAGTAGGGTATTAGGGCGGGGGGGGGGTGCGACGGTATAGTAGGGGCAGGTAGGGGGGGGCAATACATATAGATGAGGGAGGTGATGTAAGCGAAACAGGGCAGGGTCCTGATAAGGACAGTATCGTGTAAGGAGTGAACGAATAGTGGGGGCCAAGCGAGTCGTGGTATAGAAGAGGGAGAACGCGCTGGAGCAGGATGGAATGGGCAGCGATATAGGAGGTTATATATAGTAGTAGGTGTTAGGGGTAGTAGGGAGGTATAGAATAGAGGTATGTGGGCGCGAGTTAGTGTAGTAGCATGATATTATTATATCGGGCGAGGGCGGAAGTGTCGGGAGGGCAGCACAGTGGTGAGATAGATAGAGTGTAAGGACGGCGTGCGGGGGGCAGGTGGAGCAGGCAGTGTGGGGGCAGGTGACGGACACTATCAGTGCAGGATGATATATGGAGTATTGGTCGAAATGGTTATGAAAATGATATACATATATTATATATATCTATATATGAAAATATACATTTTATTTACTTATTCTATAAATACATATAGCGGGGGGGGATGAGATAAGTGAGTATCAGAGTGGACGAGGATGTGGAGAGTAAGAGACTGAGGGAGGAGATTGCGCGAGTATTCACTCCTGGATTGTGAGTCAGTTAATGAGTATAGGGTGCAGAGGCGTACTTAACTGGCAGAGGGGGGACGGAGGGGGGTGCTAGAGCGCTGTGCTTCCACTGGTTTCTCTCGTAGCCGTATGCGTGAGCTCGCGTCGGTGTGGTAGGGCACTGGTGCATCTCGCGCGTGACGGTGCTATCTCGCGGAGGGAGCTTTAGGCGGGCTCGGGCAGCGCGTCTGCAGCGTGTGTATCTGTGTGATGCATGCTGCGGTGCTGACGTGGTCTGTGGGGTTTGTGGGTGGGCTAGTGTGTTGCTGCTGCGTGGGGGGGGGGGGGGGGCGGGCGAGCGTAGGATCTTGCAGTGCGTGATGCTCCTATTGTCTGACAGGCAGCTTAGTCTGACTGCGTGTTCGCTCGCCTTGCTGTTACTATGCTAACAACACATGCTTTATTATTGTGGGTATGCGGAGGTGTATAAGATATGATGGCAGGAGTCGGAGACAAAGCAGACTGAGTGTAAGGAGAGGTTAGGAAATGAGTAGAGGTAATTGGGTAGAGGCAGAGAGAGAGAGAGAGTGGTTAGTTTGTGTTGTGAAGATGCAGTGAGATGATAGAAAGCAGGTTATAGTAGAAGACGAAATGAGCAGAAATAGCGGGGTGAATCGAAGGGAACACCCCCCCCACACACACACACGCACGCATCTCTTTTTTTTTTGTGTTACATTTTTGTTTTTTGTCGTTTTCGTGTTTTCTTTTTGTTTTTTTTTGTTTTTTGTAGTGCTGGTTCTCTCATCTCAGCGAACACCGCCTTGGCGTAGCGGCAGACGCAGGTCGCTACGCTACCTGTGGGCTACGAACTATCATGGGTGGGGTGTATGTTTGCTTGGGGCTGGGCTTTTGTGAGGCGGGGGGTGGTCACCGACGGAGCGAGGGGCAGCGAGGGCGTGGCACACTTCGACATTTTTTTTTTTCACAGCTGATGTTACGTGGTGGTTTTACTCTGGTTTACTGTTTGGCCTTCTAATACTGGTCGCTCTCGTTCCCTCCTACGTTCTGCATTGTTTTGCTCACGCTTGATTTCCGTCTCAAGATGGTTGGCACTCCTGTCGGCGTAATCTCTGCCTGCTGACCTCTGCGTCTTTGTCGTTGCCTGCTGTTTCTTTTTTTTGCTGATTGCCAGCGTGCTCCCGCAGCAAGGCGTGCTGCCGGTGGTGCGAGCTGAGGGGCGAGGGGCCGCCTGGAGAAAGGGAACATTGGTGGCCTCTTTGGTATGCTTATCGGTTTGGGTGCGGATCTTTCGTGTGCCGGCTGAGTGGGGACACGATGGTGGCTCCGACCTTGCAATCATTCACGGCGCGCGTTATAACACGCAGAACGTGCGAAACTCAACTAAACAGTAAGCACAGGCAAGCGGGTCGCCGCCGTCGTCGGCGGTGCAGGCGAAGCTTTTGGAGACGTGAACGGACATTTTTTGGGCACGGGCCACTATTGCGTGGCTGCGCGGCCGACACACGAAATTAAAACACGTCCGCTCTTAAATAAACTGGCAACGGAGAAATAAAATACGTAAATAGATTTGCTCGTATTTGCTCTCAGGCAGCCGTAGAAGAGCGGTAAAACAAACGACATGCAATATAGATCTTTATTTCCTCAAAACGCATGCATGTACACACATGCGCGCGCGCGCCCACCCACACACGCACCACGGCCAACCGCACGCACGCACCCACACACACACACACACACACACACACACACACACACACACACACACACACACACACACACACATATATATATACACAAATAAAGCGATAAAAATGCAGCATACAGCGAGTTCAAAAACTGAAATGTAGCAAGTCCATAACACAGCCAGAAACACGAGATATTACTGATGTCAAACATGGAAGAACGGCAATTTGGAACGCTCCGATAAAACACATTCGGCGTCGGAATATCAAAATCGACACAACGAGAGAGGTAGACGAGTTTACCGGCTAGTAGAAAGACGGATGATCGGGGGAACACACGGGCATGTGAACATCACTTTGACATTTAACGCTAACTGATGTTACACGAGGCACTGGAATGGAAGACATCAGACGCTGTACGGGTACACCGCACGCAACCTGCCCATGCCGCGAAGGCTGGGGCGAAGAATCCAAGCTGTTCAATCCGAATGAACTCAACAACAGGACGACATCGAACACTAATGAAAAACAGCGTTGCAGCAGACTAAAAACTAGACTAAACGTGGAATCAGCGAAAATAGGCTGTGCATGTAACATATGTTGGCAGACATCTCTCAAAGACGAACGCCAATTTATGCTTACTAAACTATTAGCGCAGGGGGGAGAGAACGCACAGACAACATCCAGTGAAACACACAGACAGTGATACAGATGTCACCGCGTGCAAAATGCATAGGAGGGACGAAGGAATAACGAGTGAGCGTAGCGCGCGCGAGTCGTGGATCTACGAGAGAGAGAAGGTTCCGTAATCTCTATAGAGAAGCGACGGATCTAGAAGAGGGAGGAGGTGGCGGAGGCCGCGCACGGGAGACAGAGATCCGAGAGATTGCGAATGAGACACGTGGCCAGCGTTGTTAAGCCTGCAGGTGGAGAGGCGGGTGGCGGCGGAGGGCAGGAAGTGCTGAAAGAGTCGCACCACCGTCGACCTAGAGTCCTTCGACCAGGAAGCCCGCTGCCTCCCGATTTGCATCTGTAAGTGACAACGTGCAACACGTGCGCATGATGCAACATGTTCTGCTTGCATCTATGACAAATACGACATACGCATATACGCTCTCCTATGACACTATTTGTCAGAGGAAGATTCTTCCTATGACAAATATTGGCGAGTTAACTTCGTTCCGCTTTACAGCTGAAATTCACTGCTTGCGTTCATAATAGCGCTCCTAAACTCCTATGATGCGCACGACGCATACAACAATATTTGTCATAGGAAGAATCTTCCTATGACAGATGGTGTCATAGGAGAGCGTATATGCGTATGTCATATTTGTCATAGATGCAAGCAGAACAGGCTGCATGATCACACCGTATACCAAAACACATGAAAAACTTTCGCGTGTGTTCCGTGGTTCGGGGGAGGGGGGGTAACATCTCATCTTCGCGACCTATCTTTTATCCTTATCGTTTTTATTTCTTATATCTTTGTTATTTTTTACATCGTACATCGTTTATATCTTTTATCTGTCGCTGATCTTTCTTTGTCTTTCAAGTCACAAAGTCGGCAAATTCTGATCGCACGTCTCATAGAGTGTTCGCTCGCGTTGCTTGGAGGAACAAGTGCACACAATTTGCATACTTCTAGTAAACGTCCCCCTGCGACGCCGGTACTGACGAGGGTTTGCCGTAAACTTTATTGCAGAAATAGCCGACTGAGCTGAGGTCGTGAATGAGGGCTACTGAATATGAGGGAAGCCACTGGTCTCGTGCTAAATTAATTTTGGCGCGAAGGCAGATTCGCAAAAACTTTACGGTTAAAAGTCTAACGGTTCAGCTCATGAATGGTGATAACCACATTTTGGAACACTTGGTTTCTTTCGAAGTTTTTGCAGTAGCAACGGCAGCAGCAGCCACCGCCACCGCCACCACCAGCAGCAGCAGAAGTAGTAGTAATAGTTTGGCAGGCTGCCGCTGTGCTTTGTCACATGTAGTAGACACTCACGGACTCTAGCAGATCCGTCGCATGTTTCAGCTGCTCCAACTCCGTGGGTCGTTTGGGAAACTTTGGCGGTACGTCGCCGTTGTTATTGTTGGGACCGCTGACTGTGTTTAACGCATCGGAGGCGTCACCCGCTGCAACAAATCAATCCACATCCATGTTTACATGCAACTCGCGCACGCACGCACACACACGCACGCGCGCGCGTACACACACACACACACACACACACACACACACACACACACACACACACACAACACACACCACACACTAAACAAACAACACGAACGCACATGCACTTCACACGCGGCGCCACGCAACGCAGCACCATTCTCACCTAGCGGAGGCTTCGTGGTCCGTTCGTACTCGTTCAGTGCTCCGATTTCTCTTAGCTGGCGGCGGCGTCGGTCGCCTGTCGTCGGCTGGCGACCGGAGCGTCGGCATGCGCTGCGGCGACGTGCTGCGCGCCTCAGGCATTGTGGACAAACCTCGATAACGCCTGGCCGACGGTTCGCGACGATCCGCAGTCGCTTGCGACTGCAAACGCAACACCACAGACGACGCATGTTAATGCAATGTAACACAACGCACGTTAATCAACACACACACACAGGCGACACACGTCTAATATATCAGGAGTACTCATCGCGGATTCAAGCGGGTAGCGCAACCCGCCCCCCCCCCCTATTTCTTTGCCAAACAACAAATCTTTTGTATCCTAATGGTTGTGGCGTGAACTTGTCTAATTTCATGGGCAATCTCTTCCCATTGTGTAGACTTTCAAAAATACGAAGGCAAGAAAAGTAGTAAATAAATTAAAAACTTTTGAATCATATCCCAAATTTTTCAAATTTACATCTACGTGCTTGATATATATATATATATAATATATATATATAATATATATATATATATATATAGCAGTCTGTGTAGCGTTATACATATAGAAGAGTCAACATATAACTACTGTATAAATAAATATATAAATAAAGAAAGAAAGAAATATATATATATATATGTCAAAAGTACATAATAGAGATATATAGATATAGTGGTTATACAATTATGTTGACTGCTCTCCTATACTCTGACCCTGAGGCGTCCTTTGTTAATATGTAGGCACATTAGTGAGCCGCTGTTGCCGTCGCATTAGTGACTTGCTACTGATGGCGCGCCGCAGTTTCCACACGCGCGTGCCCACACAAAAGACTTGATTGAAAGAGTCGAGCAATGAGGACAGGTGCATCGATTCTGTTTGGTGAATGTGGTGTTGCGTGTCGCCGTGATGGGATGCTAACGGTCCAAGCATTACAGCTATGAGCCACGCGCCATAGCCTCTAACATCATAGCTCTTTGGCTATTAGTTGCCGAGTTATTAATTAGTGCTTATATATGTGCTGTTCTTGCATGCTACGAAGACATCTGGAAATAATATGATAAGAATATGATTTATGTATTCTAATAAACGAAAAAATAATTATGCAAAATAAATTGCAAAACAGTAAATAATAATAAAAAAATGTAATTAGTAGTTGGGAAACAAGTTAATATTCATGTTAACGTTAGGTATAACGATAATATCAGGAGTAAATAATCACAAATAATACAATTTGTGATTATTTACTCCAGCTGTATAAGAGATAATAGAGAAAAAAAGTAAAAAAAAATACAGGTAATTCAAACACCATTTCCCAGAAGAAAATCCTACTTCTACCTAAACTTTTACTAAACTGTCTACATTGCCAAATTCTACGACCAAAGCTTACTAAATTATATATGGTAGGTATATTATAAGTATACCAATACTAAATTAATAAATTTATGTTTGGATTAAAGCGAAATATTTTCAACGAGCCAGTTTGTGCCGATTAAGCTATGAACGTACTACCTCCAGCTCTGCATCAAAGAAGCCATTCTCGTTTTCTCCAGGGATGCCAGCCTCAGCCTCCGCATCACATGCCGTGACGTCACTCACAAACACGATCGAGTAACACATAGGCATAGTTGACACAGCACTCGCGCGCAGGTTTAAATGTATATATATATATAGTTAATACACGGCCATGTATATCAGCTATGACGTATTCAGTACAGAAGATTTTTCACGTATTGCATTGTTGGCGAGCGGGCGAGAGCGACTGATGTACAAGCGAGACAGAGCCTTCACGCGAAACCCTCAATAATCAGCACCACGTCCATGGTCGATGCATCCTTTAATCGCAACACGTTCACGTTAAATTAAATTTACATCGATCGCCGTACATTCGCTTCACACAACAGCATATAGTGCAGTCGTCGGGATCCACAGACGCATCCTAAACTACAAGTGGAGAGGAGATTGCGTACACGCACGAGCCTGCCATTCACACAGACACACAACCGCGTGCACGTCGGCAGAGAGATATGCTACAAGTGTGCACGTGTGTATTCATGTGTGTAGAGAGCTAGAATTCACATACCATCCCCCTCCTCCCTCCCTACCGTAGCAACAGTCCGATGCTATTTCTGGGCCTCAGCCTCCTGCGAGGCACGTGCGTAGGCGGCGGGTTTAGCGGCTGATGCTTATCAGTTTAAAGCCGTCATCGGTAGCGCATGTGCGATTGCGTACGCCCGTGGCTAGTGACCCGTAGTCGCAGCTGGCTTCCGCCTGCACGCAAGATGCTGTTACTTATTTCAGCGGCTGCTGCTGCTGCTGCTGCTGCTGCTGCGGATGATACTCAGATACGAAGCTGTGATCCCGAGCTCGCGAAAGGCGCTTCTCTTAGTCATGCGACCGCAGCGATAATGAGTAGCAATGCGTATATATAAAGAGTTGGCAGGCAGGCGAAATTCATGCGAGCATGGAGAAGTTATCCGTGTCTAGTCCTGTCTTAGACCAGTTTGTGCGTCGGGAATTGATATATATATATATATATATATAATACGATAAACGAAATGTCTGTGCCTGAGTGCCGGATCTCCTTTTAAAATACCATGCAACCATACGGGGCACGGAGATTGGCACCTGCATGCCAGATCTGATTTTAGGCTAAGGAAATCATCATTTACGACGACAGAATTTGTAGAAACACGGAGGAACAGTAATTAGCTAACAGTTTACGCCATGTTTGTTGCCATAGTTTCTGTTGAAACGTGTGCATAAATCTTAACTTTGGTCGCAAAGGCAACCCATCAAATGATGGGTTACCCACTATACATTTTCCATTCCGCACATTATATATATATAT
>NW_014577453.1:235733-241806 GCF_000485595.1 Priapulus caudatus
GTGTGTGTGTGTGTGTGTGTGTGTGTGTGTGTGTGTGTGTGTGTGTATATATATATATATATGAGATATAGATGAATGAATATTTCATACACCTATATAATAAATATAGGAACGATGGATACCTATAGGAATAAATAAAATATATCGTTCTTGCTGTTTCGGCAAATTCTTCGCAGCGACGCAAATTAAACCCATTTGTTGACAAAAATGCGTTACATGTTGCACGTATGTTTCACACGTTCGCACGCACGAGAACAACGAACGAGACTCACATCGAACCATGCTCGTAATGTAAACGGATGTATAAGATAATTATCGGTAAACGAGTCGCGATTACCACGCTCGCTTCGACGCCAAGACGTTTCTTCTCGGCCATCGCGATTTCCGCAGCGACTCGAGAGTTTCGACGATCAGCGCCGCGAGCCCGAGCGCGACGCCGCCGATCAGAAACACGAAGATGTTACGCAGGTTGGACACCCAGAGAGAGTTGGCCGTCACCTCCGCGTCATCGTTGCAGTACAGGGTTTCATAGGTGAGTCGCTTGTAATGACCGAGGATTCCGCTCTCGTCGAGATTCTGTATCGCGTTGTTGATGCCGTCGTAGTAGGGACTCGTGAACGACAGAGCGCACGTGATCTGACTCGGTATGTACTCCACGGGCACGACCGTAGCGAGACATTCTTCGTCCTTGCCCTTCGCCATGCCGATGAGAGCACCGGTGCGCCACGAGCTGAAGTCGAAGTAGAAGTACTCGCCCGACATGACCGTCTGCATCGCCTCGCCGTACGATTCGGCGATTGATCTCGGATCGGCGCGCACCTTCGCCCACATGCGGCCGAAATCCGAATGCGGGTCGCTGTTGCGCAGGATGGCTTCGTTCGAGAAGCCGCGTATGACGACGGGCGTCATGGCGCCGACGGCCGCCTCGTGCGTGCTCGCGAACGGGTAGACGATCGACGGCGTGACGGCGAGGTAGCTGACGAGCGTGCCCGTGTAGACGGTGGCAACGAGCAGTACGAACATGCACCACCAGCCCTGCAGCATGCGCGTCGCCGCGCCGACGTTACGATACGTGCCGCCCTGACTGACGAGCGTACCGCAGACGTACACGGAGAAGAAGACCAGCCGCTCGCACCAGTTCATGCGCGCTGTCGGCGCCGCGTCGGCTTGCAGTGCCGTGAGCAACACGGCGACGACGACGGCGCATCCGGCGATCAACAGCCAACAGTTGGCGTCGAGCGGTGACAGGACTGTAAGGTAGCTCACGCGACCGCTCGGTTTCCGCGCGACGAACACGTACTGGCCGTGGACGATGCCGCGGAGAAATCTCAGCTGCCGGCGTCGCTCGCGCAGCAGCGCCGCGTCGCATAGCATGTCGACGTCGCCCGCGAGGACCAGCTCTCGGAGGCTCGCGTACG
The DNA here is from genome assembly GCF_000485595.1 of Priapulus caudatus. Taxonomy (NCBI): domain Eukaryota; kingdom Metazoa; phylum Priapulida; class Priapulimorpha; order Priapulimorphida; family Priapulidae; genus Priapulus; species Priapulus caudatus. Next base: position 237,152 of record NW_014577453.1, read on the forward strand.
TCTGTCGACAGCCGTCGCGGACGGTGTAGGTGAAGTTGTACTGGTGCGCGACAACGTCGAGTACGAGACGGAAGAGCGCGTTCGTGCGCTGGTCACCAATCAGCGTAGCGTTGCGACACAGCCAGAGACTGACGCGTAGTGTCGCACCGCGCAGCGCGTCGGCGGACCGTCGGTCGGCGTCGGCGGACCGTCGGTCGGCGCCGACCGGTCGGACCGTATAGCCGGCAGAAGGTGGACACGCCGCGGATCGGCTAGCTACCAACGAAGGTGCTGCTGCTGCTGATGGTGTTGGTGGTGGTGTTGGTGGTGGTGTTAGTGCTGCTCCTGCTGCTGGTGGTGTTGGTGGTGGTGTTGGTGGTGGTGTTAGTGCTGCTGCTGGTGGCGGTGGTGTTGGTGCTGCTACTGCTACTACCGCTGCTCCTGCTGCTGGTGGTGGTGATGGTGGTGCTGCTGCTGGTGCTGCTGATGATGGTGCTGCTGCTGGTACTGGTGCTGCTGCTGCTGTTGATGATGATGATGGTGGCGGTGATGGTGGTGGTGCTGCTGCTGCTGCTGCTGATGGTGGTGGTGGTGGTGGTGGTGGTTGTGCTGCTGCTGCTGCTGCTGCTGCTGATGGTGGTGGTGGTAGTGGTGTTTGTGCTGCTGCTGCTGCTACTGCTGCTGCTGATGGTAGTGGTGGTGGTGGTGGTGGTGGTGGTGATGATGGTGCTGCTGCTGCTGCTGCTGCTTCTCTTTTCACTTCCAAAGAAGAAGATGTTGCTCTGTTTACGAATGAAGCAGGGGTTGCTGTGCTGTCTGTTGGCAATGTAGCCGCTGTCGCTGCGGCAGCAGTGTTTACAGGTAACAAAGAAGGCGTCGATCCACCTACTATTAGTGAAGATTCTTCTTTCCTCTCCAGTGGTAACGGGTATGCTGGTCTATCAATCGATAATTCAGAGGCTGTTACACTGTCCACTGATAACGTAGAATGTGCTTCACTGTCCATTGAGATTGTAGGTGTCACACTGTCCACTGATAATGTAGGTGTCACACTGTCCACTGATAACGTAGGTGTCACACTGCCCACTGATAATGCATGTGTCACACTGCCCACTGATAATGCATGTGTCACTTTGTCCACTGATAAGGTGGAAACTGGCACACTGTCCACCGGTGACGCAGAAGGGTCCGGTCTATCCTTCTGTAGCGTATGTGTAACCGCTTTGCCCTCAGGTAATGAAGATGCTGTTGTTTCTCTGTCCATGGGCAATCCAAAATCGCCTGCTGAGTTATCTTTTGGTAACCTATAAGTAGTAGCTGTTTCTACCGGGGACGATGACGTCAGCTTGACAATGGTTGAAGGCTGGAACACCGTGTCATATACCAGCAGCGTGCATAACATCGTTAGCAGAGCAGCACACATCTTTCCCGCTGGGATCTCTCGACGATCGTTCGGCGGTACGATGTGTCGTCACTATGTCATCTCACCTGCTGATGCGAGGACACTGACGAGCTACTGACGATGCGAATGGCTGGCTGCCGTGCGTGTGTGCGTGTGTGCACGTGTAATGTTTCGCGCATCGCTCTCTACACCCCCCACCCCCACCCCACTCACCTTTCCTCTCGCGCCCTCTCTCTCTTTCGATCTCGCGCTCTATCTCTGTTCATTTCTTTCTCTATTTCTCCCTTTCTCTCGCTTTTCTCCTCTTCCGTTGTGCCATAGTTTGTTCGCGGCTAGCAGCTGTCAGCTAAACAAAGCATCATTTTGTGCGAGGGACGAGACAATGTTTGTGAGCGGTATTTGACGATGCTGTTACGATCTATAATGAATTTACTTCTGCGCAGCAAAACAGACAAACGCAGCCGCGAATCCACATTCCGGGTTTCCTTTCACTGCGCCGGTGAGGTTTATCGCTTTAAAAGGCCAGAATTGCACGCGGGTGGGATAGGTGACGGTATTTTCTGCAGCTGTACACGCGGCGTGAGTATTTTGTTAGCTGCGTGTTATCGAACACCGAGAATATAATCCGTTCGGTGTTTAAGTTCAAAGGCGAAACGTGTTTAATACGTCTGCATGTGATGCGCGTATCGGACACGTCACTTAAGTTCGCATCTCCAACATCCGCACTAACACGGCAGTTTAGTCTTTCCCACCTCTGCCGCCGCCACCGCCGCCGCCAGCGCCACCGCCACCGCCAGCAGCAGCAGCAGTAGCACCGCCACCGCCACCATCACCGCCACCATCACCGGAGGAGACCACAGGACGAGCCATAGCAGAAGCAGCAGCCATCCACTATTTCAGTCTATCCACTGAATCTTAATCGCGCATACACTAGTACTAGGGAACAAATGCACCCACTCACCCGACCATTCTCCCGACTCACGTTCAGCCATTATTATGACACATGGCGCGCAAGCGAACGTCATCAACCCGAGAAAAGATGCGCATCCCATCTCACCAGCAATTATTGCTAACATATTCTTACCGTCCGAATGGCGACCGCAAGCATTTCCCCTCAAACAACGAGTTGCGATTTCACGGTGATACGTGACCAAGGATTTGCCGCCATTTTCCCGCGTTTTTACCGCCATTTTCCCGCGTTTTCTTTCAGATTACGATCCCGTTGTTGGGGGGTTTCAGCTCGTTACATGGTTCACCAATCCTGTAAGCTATACTTTAGCTCGGCACACTCACAACTCGCATCGTGTTCCATCCAGTCGGCAATTAACTAGTTAAACACGTTCGCCTACATTGGAAAAGTTAAGCGAGGCCGTGTGGTAATGTTTTTACTATTTTTCCCCACGATTCTACGAAACGACGACGTGTACAGAGGATCACGGCAAACACTATAGTTAAAGAAAACAGCGCTAGCTGTCACCTTTCCGGAAAACCGGAACCTAGACGCTTAATTAGCAGGTTCAATTATTAAATCTGCCGCAAAACAAACATAGCACGTAAACGAAATGAGTGATGAGTTATCTGAGCAAATCTGTGATACCAGACTTAAAGCTGTGATCATTTTTCAATGCAAGAACTAACACTAGTTTCGTAACGAAATATTTGAGTCATACGGTACTCAGCACGATTACTAATGATCCAGATTTCATACCGAAAGCGACACGCCCACGTAATCTGAAATTTCTCTCGTTCCACTTCCGTTTTCCCCTTAGACATTTTTGATTACGACCTATAGATTTGGTTTTGTGTTAACAATCAAGCCGTACCTACAAATAAATAAATAAATATATATATAATATTATCTGTATATAAATATAGATACGGCTCAATATGATATATATATATATACTATATATAACACGATCCAACGACTTTTCTGCCTAGCCGACAATGAATCCAAACAGATTCTCACGTCAAGTAGTGTGAAAAGAGCAAACGTTGTTAAAACTCGACTGCCGGAATTTCTGCTGCTTCTGCTGCTGCGGGCAGCGCGCAGAATAAAGTCGTTGAAATTATTCACGCGAATATGTTAGCGATAGAAGATACTCGACTTGCCTTGTAGATGACGTATGTGTTTCACATTGACATGATGATGCTGAAGGCTAGATCATAGATGACGTCTACTTTCTATAGGTCTGCTATATATATATATATATATATATATATATATATATATATATATATATATGGGAAAAGAGATAGAGAAAAGTGGGTAGCGATTGAAAGAGAGAAAGTGTGTGTGTGCGCGTGCGCGCGTGTGTGTATGTGTGTGTGCATGCGTGCGCGTGCGTGCGCGGGTGTGTGAGAGAGATAGACAGATAAAGGGATAAACCACTGCGCTACGACGCGCCAGCACCGCCGCCAGCCTCGTGCACGCATGCGCGGCTATGGCCGTGGATATTAGACGTCACGGAAACGCGTTCATTCTACCAAACGGAACGCGTTCCTTCTTAAACCACGGAAACGAGTTCATTCTTAAAGAGCGTAATTGCGCACCAACGATTGTCATTACATTTCTCATCAACCCGCGTCGATTGCGCGACGCATCCCTGACGTCGCACGCACGACGGCTCCACAAGGTGGCGCTCGATACTCGGCAGTCGCGAGCGCACGCATCCACCCAACCCTTGCGTACTCCCGTGAAACATCTATTGTCAATATTTGCGGAAGTTGTGGGTGAATAAAGGGACGGGAGACGTGCGACGTGTTTGTGTGCTTTCTCGCTTGTTTGCTGACTTGCTTGCGTAGTCCACGTGCGATCTCGATACATGCAAACAGCAGTAGTAGTAGTACGAGTGCATAAATGACGGACGACGAACGGGCCGACGTCGCCATCGTTTGTTATCGTCATCGTCTGCTGTCATCATCGTCTGTTATCGTCATCGTCTGCTGTCGCCATCGTCTGCTGTCGCCATCGTCTGCTGTCACCATCGTCTGCTGTCGCCATCGTCTGCTGTCGCCATCGTCTGCTGTCGCCCTGCGACTCTTCTCTGAGAGTACGATAATATTCTGCGAGAATCAGCTCCTTTCTCTCCCTTCGTGGTACCTCGCCCTACATGCTCCTCCATTTCGTGTAATTCCGCTTTAACCATGCCCTTTCCTCCTTCACGCTTACCTCCCCTACATGCCCCTTTCCCTTCATGCTACCTCCCTAATCCAATGCCACTTTCCCTTCCACTAGCTTTACCTTCTCCGGGAACATGCCCCTGGGGGGGTG
>NW_014577453.1:244242-248114 GCF_000485595.1 Priapulus caudatus
GAGAGAGAGAGAGAGAGAGAGAGAGAGAGAGAGAGAGAGAGAGAGAGAGAGAGAGAGAGAGAGAGAGAGAGAGAGAGAGAGAGAGAGAGAGAGAGAGAGAGAGAGAGAGAGAGAAAGCGAGAGAGAGAGAGACACACACAGAGAGAAGGATTGTGCACCGGAGAGAGAGAGAAAGAGAAAGAGAAAAACAAGAGGAAGCATGCGGGAGGAGGTGGGTGGGGAAGCAGCAGAGCTACGTGGTTCTCACAGTCTTTGAGATACTGGCACGATGCCAAGTCCTTCATCAACTGTTCATTCATCTCTTTCTTTAACCTACAATTATAGTTAATGAAACATCGTGGAAGAGGGGAATCTCTCCGCGGCGGAGACAGAAATACGAGCAAGAAATGAAAAGAATCCGCCCAGCGCTTTCACTTCAATCTCCTCCGCGAGATGGCGCCGATGTCATTTCTGGGAGCGGCGAGGGGGAGGTGGCTGCAATTTATCGAAGCTCAGTCGCGGCGTGCATGCGTGTGTGGAGGAATGGGTCGTTGAGCGACGAGACGCGAATTCCATCGACAAAACTTACTCGGCAACGGATCAGGTCGTGTGTGTGTGTGTGTGTGTGCGCGTGTGTGTGAGTGCGTGTGCGTGTGCGTGCGTGCGCGTGTGTGTGAGTGCGTGTGCGTGTGCGTGTGCGTGTGCGTGCGTGTGTGTGTGCGTGTGCGCGCGCGTGTGCGTGTGTGTGTGTGCGTGTGCGTGTGCGTGCGTGCGTGTGCGCGCGTGTGTGTGCGTGCGTGCGTGCGTGTGTGCGTGTGTCTGCGTGTGTGCGCGCGTATGTGTGCGTGTGTGTGTGTGCGCGTGAGCGTGTATGTGTTCACGGGTTTACGATACGACGCGTGAGAGCGAAGAATAACAGACTCGTAATCCGCACGTAACACGCTCGCAGCCACGCGATAAGGCTCGCCGATAAATCTCATCTCTGCGAAGAATTGCAAACACACTCCGCTGTACTGAGCCTCAGATCGCCACGTATATATGCTAATGAGGGAAATTACGGGGCCGCTCAACGCACGTTTTAACACATCACGAGCAACATAATGCGTTGACGAAGTCGAACAGATGATGAAATGTAAATAAAACAGCAGTTTACGCTGTTGAAACGCGGGAGGTTACGTTGCATGTGCAACATGTTCTGCTTGCATCTATGACAAATACGACATACGCATATACGCTCTCCCATGACACTATTTGTCATAGGAAGATTCTTCCCATGACTAATATTGGCGAGTCAACTTCGTTGGCGCTTTACAGCAGAAATTCACTGCTTGCGTTCATAATAGCGCTCCTAAACTCCTATGATGCGCACAACACATACACCAATAGTTGTCATAGGAAGAATCTTCCTATGACAAATAGTGACATAAGAGAGCGTATATACGTGTGTCGTATAGATGCTAGCAGAACAGGATGTCCGCACGCGGCACCTGCTTCCCCGCTTTCCCTCCCTCGTCCCTCGTTATCTCCCTGTATACACGAAGCGTCGTGGATTAACGCAGTGAACTGCGGTGCCCACGTTTTAACTTTGCACAACACGTCGTGAACTTTACCGCCCGGTTACAACTTTTGAAATTCATGTCGGTCGATCGCTGGTTTCGATGCGCGCCTATAATCGCTTGCTAATTGCCGCCACACGCAGGCGCGCAGGCACTCACACGCGCACAAACACGCGCTTAGGCACGCATAAAAATTAATTATACGCAAATACACACACACACACACACACACACACACACACACACACACACACACACACACACACACACACACACACACACACACACACACACACACAAACATGCCCCTTTCCCTTCACGCTACCTCCCCTAACATGCCCCTTTCCCTTCACGCTACCTCCCCTAACATGCCCCTTTTCCTTCATGCTACCTCCCCTAACATGTCACTTCCATGTCATGCTACCTCCCCTAACATGCCCCTCTCCCTTCATGCTACCTCCGCCTACATGCCACTTTCATGTCATGCTACCTTCCCTACATGCCCCTTTCCCTTCACGCTACCTCCCCTAACATGCCACTTCGATGTCATGCTACCTCCCCTAACATGTCACTTCCCCGTCATGATACTTCCCCTAACATGTCCCTCCCCTTTCATGATACTTCCCTCTACCTACATGTCCCTCCTTCTTCATGCTACCTCTCCCCGCATACCTCTCCCCCTTCATGCTACCTCTCCCTACATGCCCGTTCCCTCTGTCACGCTACATCCTCTTGCATGGAGAAGAAGAGAAAACTGCGGATTATAATTGTGTATAATTATAAATTCAGTATGCTGTGGATTACTCTATCGCACGCGTCGTGATGTATGACCGCGTGCAATAAATACCCGCCCCCCCCCGCCCCGCCGCTTCCGACGTGTTTTACGCATCTGTTAGCGCGCCCGTGTAGCTAACGCAACTTCGCGGCGCGTCCACGTTCAAAGGATGTGCGTCGATTGAAGTGTTAGAGATATTGATGTTTATTTATGATTGATTGTTATTAGATGTGCTAGAGCAGCATCGAATGCGGAGCTCGGACTGTTGAGGACCCGCACGTACTACCTTAGCATTGAATACGGCGGCGACATGTTCTGCTAGCATCTATGACAAATACGACATACGCATATACGCTCTCTTATGACACTATTTGTCATAAGAAGATTCTTCCTAGGAGAAATATTGGCGAGTCAACTTCGTTCCGCTTTACAGCTGAAATTCACTGCTTGCGGTCATAATAGCGCTCTTAAACTCCTATGATGCGCACAACACATACAACAATATTTGTCATAGGAAGAATCTTCCTATGCCAAATGGTGTCATAAAAGAGCGTATATGCGTATGTCGTATTTGTCGTAGATGCTAGCAGAACAGGCTGAATACGGAGCTCGGAATCACTTTACGACGTGTGGTTTTATCGCGTTTCGCCCGATTTTATAGGTTCCCGCCGCGAACGTATTTCCCGAGTGTGCACAGTGGTAATGCATCATCTTTATCCACGCATTTGTTATCGACACGGGCTCCCCCTTCCGCCAAAACTAAAACGGATCCCTAAGTATATCGATTGCGTAACGATAAAGCTCTACAGTGGCGCTGCCTGACGGGCTGTCCGACACTCGCGCCTCTTTCATCTTCGTCACGTCGTGAACTCTGGTCTTTTGACGGTCTACGAAGTCCACGGCCTATCGCGACATCTCTATATATCTACTAACAGCATCGGTGTCCAACGTTATATGCGAGCGAATCACATCGATGTTGATTCGATTGAATGTGTTCATCAATCACGGGGGCAACACGGGGCGGCATCGGCTGTGATCGGAGGAAAAGAAGATAAAGGCAGAAAGACAGATAGAAACAGTCAGAACGAAAGAGATTACAAAAGAGAGAAAAGAGAGAGAGAGAGAGAGAGAGAGTAGAGAGCGAGGGCGCGAAAGGAAGCGAGAGGCGGAGAGTGAGAAAGTGTGAGAGAGAAAGTGAGAGAGAGAAAGAGAGAGAGAGAGAGAGAGGAGAGAGACCGCGAAGAGAGAAACAGAGAGAGAGAGAGAAGAGAGAGAGAGAGAAGAGAGAGAGCGAAAGAGAGAGAAAGCGAGAAGATAAGCGAGAGAGCAGAGAGAAGAGAGAGAGAGAGAGAGACGAACGAGAGAGAGAGAAGAGAGATAGATAGAAAGCGAGAGAGAGAGAAAGCGAAGAGAGAGAGACAGCACACAGAGAGAAGGGATTGTGCACCGCTAGAGAGAGTAGAAGAAAGAGAAAGAGAAAAAAATCAAGAGGGAAGCATGGGAGAGAGGTGGGTCGGGGAATGCAGCGAGCTACGTGGTTTCTCAGCAGCTTTGAGATATAA
>NW_014577453.1:248139-256573 GCF_000485595.1 Priapulus caudatus
CTCAGACTGTCGAGCCCGCACGTACTAACCTTCAGCATTGAATACGGCGCGACATGTTCCTAGCTAGCTCTATGACAAATACGCTATTACGCACTATTACGCTCTCTTTCATGACACTATTATGTCATAAGAAGGATTCTTCCTAGGAGCAAATATTGGCGAGTCACTTCGTTCGCTTTACAGCCTGAAATTCATGTTGCGGTCATAAATAGCCTCTTAAACTCCTATGATGCGCACAACACAATTACAAACAATATATTGTCATAGCGAAGGCAATCTTTCCTATGCCAAATGGTGTCATAGGAGAAGGTATATGCGTATGTCGTTATTTTGTCGTAGATGTAGCAGAACCAGGCTGAATTACGGAGCTCGGAATCACTTTACGAACGTGTGTTTTATCGCGTTTTCGCGCCGATTTTATAGGGTTCCCCGCCGACGCAGCGGTGTATATGCGTAGAGTCACATTGTGGTAATGCATGCATCTTTATCACGCATTTGTATCGACATCGGCTGCTCCCTTTCCGCCCAAAACTTAAAACGGCATCCCTTAATATATTTCGATTGCGTAACGATAAAGCTCTACAGTTGAGCGCTCCCTGACGGGTCTGTCCGACACTCGCGTGCCTCTTTCATCTTCGTCACGTCGTGAACTCGGCTTTTTGCACGAGTCTACGAAGATCACGGGCCAATAATCGCGACATTTTCTATATATCTAACTAACAGCATCGGTGTGCAACGTTATATGCGAGCGAATCACATCGATTTGATTCGATTGAATGTGTTCCATTCAATCACGGGTGCCCAACGACGGAGGCCGGCATCGGCGTGATCGGGAGAAGAATCAGATAAAATGGCAGAAAGACAGATAGAAACAGTCAAGAAAAGAAGAGATTAAAAAGAGAGAATAAGGAGAGACGAGAGAGAGAGAGAGACGAGAGCGGAGGGCGCGAACAGTGAGAGCGAGAGCGTGAGAGTGAGAAAGTGTGGAGAGAGAAAGTGGAGAGAGAGAAATGAAGAGAGAGAGAGAGAAGAGAGAGACCGCGAGAGAGAAAGACAGAGAGAGAGAGAGAGAGGAGAGAGAAGAGAGACGAGAGAGAGAGCGAGCAGAGAGAGAAAGCCGAGAGAGATAAGTCGAGAGAGAGAGAGAGAGAGAGAGAGAGAGAGAGAGAGACGAGAGAGAGAGAGTAGAAGAGAGATAGATTAGAAGCGAGAGAGAGAGAAAGCGATAGATGAGAGAGGACACACACAGAGAGAAGGGATTGTGCACCCAGAGAGAGTAGAAAAAGAGAAAGAGAAAAAATCAAAGGGAACATGCGGAGAGAGGTGGGTGGGGAAGCAGCAGAGCTACGTGGTATTCTCAGCAGCTTTGAGCGATACTGGCCACGATGCAAGTCCTCATAACTGTTCATTCATCTCTTTCTTTAACACTACAATTTATAGTTATGAGACATTCGTGGAAAGAGGGGAATCTCTCCGCGGCGGAGACAGAAATACGAGCCAAGAAATGAGAAAGAATCCGCCAGCGCTTTCACCTTCAATCTCCTCGCCGAGATGGCGCCGATGTAATATTCTGGGACGCGGGGAGGGGCGAGGTGGCTGCTAATTTATCGAAGCTCAGTGCGGCGTGCATTGCGTGTGTGGAGGAATGGGTCGTGAGCGACGAGACGCGAATTCCATCGACAAAAACTTACTCGGCAACGGATCAGCTCGTCGTGTGTGTGTGGTGTGCGCGTGATGTGTGAGTGCGTCGTTTGCGTGTGCGTGCGTGCGCGTGTTGTGTGAGTGCGTGTGCGTTGTGCGTGTTGCGTGTCGCGCTGCGTGTGTGTGTGGTGTGCGCTGCGGCGGTGCGTGTGTGTGTGTGCTGCGTGTGCGTGTGCGTCGCGTGGTGTGCGCGCGTGGTGTGGTTGCGTGCGTGGTGCGTGTGTGCGGCTCGGTCAACCATGTGTCTGCGTGTGTGCTGCGGCGCTATGTGTGCGTGTGTGTGTTGTAGCGCGTTCGAGGTGCTGATGTGTTTTCACGGGTTTACGATACGACGCGTGAGAGCGAAGAATACAGACTCGTAATCCGCACGGTAACACCGCTCGAGCACTGCGCATAAGGCTCGCCGAATAAATCTCAATACTCTGCCGAAGAATTAGCAAACACACTCGCTGTACTGAGCCTCAGATCGCCACCGTATATATGCTATATGAGTGCGAAATTACGGGCCGCTCAACGCACGTTTTAACCATCACGAGCAAACATAATGCCTGTTCGACGAAGTCGGAACAGTGCATGAAATGCATAAATAAAACAGCAGTTTACGCTGGTTGAACGCGGGCAGCGTGTACGTTGCATGGTTGCACATGTCTCTGTCTTGCATCTATGACATAATACGACATACGCAATATACGCCTCTCCCATGACACTATTTGATCATAGGAGACTCTTCCCATGACTATAAGTGTATTTGGACGAGTCCAACTTCCGGTTGGCGCTTCTACAGCAGAAATTCACTGCTTGGCGTCATCATAGCGCTCCTAAATCCTATGATGCGCACAAACACATACACCAATAGTTGTCATAGGGAAGTATCTTCCTATGAAAAATGTGACATAGAGAGCGTATATACGTGTGTCGTTATAGCATGCTAGCCAGAACAGGATGTCGCCACGCGGCACTGCCTTCCCGCTTTCCCTCCTCGCTTCCCTCGTTATTCTCCCTGTATATCACGAAGCGTCGTGGTATATAACGCACGTGAACATGCGTGCCCACGTTCTTAACTTTGCACAACACGTCGTAACTTTACCGCCGGTTCACAACTTTTGAAATTCATGTCGGTCGCCATCGTGCGTTTCGATGCGCGCCTATAATCGTTGCTAATTGCCGCCACACGCTCAGGCCGCGCATGGCACTCACACGCGCACAAAACACGCCGCTTAGGCCTGTCCATAAAATAATTATACGCAAATACACACACACACACATCACAACACACACACACACACACACACACACACACACACACACAACACACACAACACACATACACGCACGCACACACGCACACGGAAGCGCTGGCATACACATACACACATACACGTACGCATGAACACGCAAGCGCTGGCATACACATACACACGCGCGCACACGCGCGCGCGCACACACACTCTAACCATATTAAGTTAGTAAGGCAACGAGATGGTTAGAAAGTATAGCATAGACACGCAGAGACATAACACCACCTCGTTCTCTACGCTATAACTAGATTAGACGCTACATACCAAATTGCGAATAGCACGATCGAAAGATCAGCGCATAAGATCATCGCAGTCAGAATGGTTGCGAATTGTTTTTCAGCTGTTTTTTGGTGCCAAGAATTTTCCGACTCACCTTCTTGTTCGACTTGAAGACGTTGCACTTGAAGACGTTGCTGTTGCCGTCTCTCGCTATGTAGCTGAAGATCTTCAGATCCTGGGAGTCGTGCGACACGTAGAAGATCCTGCGAACACAAGAGCAGCAGCGGCAGGCTCCATGTTAGAATCACGATCGTCACGCCCCGCACGGTAAAAAAAATACATGTTCTTGTATTTCTTGATGTTGTTTTTCATATTTTCTAGAAAACTACGCAAGAATAAATAGACAAAAACGACGACACAGACACGTACGCACGCACGCACGCACGCACACGCACGCACATATGCTCACGCACTCGCGGGTACGCGCGCACACGCACGCGCACGCACGCACGCACATACGCTCATGCACTCGCACGCTCACACTCAAGGAAACCACCACAGTTAGAACCGCTAAGATGCACCGGCGGAAAGAATCAAATATAAATACCATCCGTCGACATTACATGTAATTACATGTACTTTTAGTAACAGGAAGGTTTCATTATTCAACAACACAAAAATAAAATTGCCGACGAGTTTTGAGAATAATTAGCGTTGCTTCGCTGTTAATGAATGCATCGATTATCATATTTGATTCCCTAGAAATTGTAATTAAAACTGAAACCGTAATTAAACGCTGTTTCATACTTGTCATCGAACCGACCTAAAATGAAATCTAACTCGCTATTTCATGTAGAAATTTCGTAAGAGTAAAATACAATAGAAGCAATTTGCCATTCCGGCATTGGAACGATGCGATCAAGGTCGCGGTTCTATTGCATAATAATAAATAAATAATTAATCTGCTCAAGGCCACCGAGCGAAACGAACTAACGAGAAATGCCGTTATTCTCATTGAAAATGTCGCTTGTAAATTGTAAAGCAGTAGCCATGCTGCCTCTCTCACATTGCTTCGCCATTCATACTTTAGCCTTGGCAGCAAACGTTCTATAGTGATCCCTGTGCGCGGAAAATGCTGCTCGCGAGCGTTCTGTGCAAATCGTTCTTTGGAAAAAATTTGTTTCCGTTTCGTAAAGTTTCGAAAGAACGATATTCGCATACTGATCGTACTCCCTCGGACACGGTGGAGATCAATATTTTATCACTTTGCTGTAGTTAATGACATTATTTCAGGACAGTTTTACGGAATGGATTATGAAAGGTTGTAGTATATCGTTCGATGATCTTACGACGGCGTCTGCGATCCTGTACGTAATGGTTAGAACTACTTCACTCCTCAAAGTTTTTACTCAAAACATGGGTTACGTAGGATGACGTCATCATTACAGAGACAACGACAGCCTCTACGTCACGCGAAAATATTAAAGTTATGTGTTTAGTTATTTTTCTTCTATATTATAAGCAAACTGGTGACATGCAGTTTGAATTATTTGCCCAGAAATAACTCAATGCTGATACTGAAAGCTGGGACATGATATCATGATACCTGATGTCATCCTTTGATGCAAATTGCTACACCTCTTCATGATCAGCTATAAACAGCTTCATTTGGATGTGATCAATTGATAATTATAATCCATCGGGAATTCTTGCATCGTTTTAAACTTTTCCGTAATAAGTAGATGAAACGTAACGATACGTTGTGTACAAAATTAACACGCGCACACCCATCAATTCCTGCCCGCACTCGCACACAAACATACACACACACACACACACACACAGAAGCACGACGTACACACACACCACCGACATCACGACAACACACACACACACACACACACACACACACACACACACACACACACCACACACACACACCACACTTCGGCAGCACGGCAACCGCATCGCACGCACGCACGCACGCACGCACGCACGCTACCGCACGCCATCGCACGCACGCCGCACGCACCGCAACGCACGTTAATTCATCTTGTATAGCATTTGTACGCTCTATAACATATATATTATATAAATATATATATATATATATATTATATGATATATATCTATATACTATTATATAACACCGATCCAACGACTTTGATCTGCCTAGCCGACGAGATGAATTCCAAACGAGATTCTCACGTCAGAGTAGTGTTGAAATAGAGCGAAACGTGTTGTTAAAACTCGACTGCCGCGAATTTCGTGCTTGTTCTGCTGCTTGCGGGCAGCGCGCAGAATAAAGTCCGTTGAAAATTATTCACGCCGAATAATGTTAGCGATAGAAGATACTCGACTTGCTTGTAGATGACGTATGTGGTTCACCATTGACATGATTGAGTGCTGGAAAGCTAATCATAGATGACGTCTAGCGGTGTGTATAGAGTCTGCACTATATATATTATATATATATATATATATCATATCATTATATATATATATATGATGTGTGTGTGTGTGTGTGTGTGTGTGTGTGTGTGTGTGTGTGTGTGTGTGGTGTGGTGCTGTGTGGGTGTGTGTGTGTGTTGGTGGTTGTGTGTGTGGGTGTTGTGTGTGTTTGTGTGTGTGTGTGTGTACGCGGGGTGACGTGTTGTGTGCGGCGCTCATTTGTGTTACATTCCTTCTTACCAGTTACAACTCGTTTACTCCCATCTCACCTTTTCTCTCTTCGCCCTTATTACCACACGACCCGCACGCCCGCCCGCCGCCGCGCAAGGCACGCACGCACACAAACGCACGCACCCACGCACTGTCGCGCCCGCGCATCAATCTCTGAGAGTCAAGCGGGAAGGATGCATGAACGTGGTCCACTCATTAAGAGTCGTTTAAGCTTTATTAGATTAGATATATCGGGAGTTTGCCAGGCAGGCAAACGGGGCAATGATGGGCGTTGTAATTATGACAGCGTAACGAGCTGACTGACAACATAACTACCGAACCGCACGTACAGCGTATCGCTCACCTAGCACGCACACACGACACATGCACGTCAATACGACACACAGCTCACACACACACAACACACAACACAGCACACACGCCCACATTGCACGTACAGCATACACACACAACATAGACACAACACATACACACACACGACACAGCACACCACACACACAGTACACACACGACACATACACACCACACACACACAACACACCAACACACGACACACACATACATACATACACACATAGCACACACCACACAGTTCCACAGCACACACACCACACACAGCACGAACACACACTACACAACACACACAACACACACACACACACGTACACACACTATACACACACACTATCATACACAGCACACTATCACACAATCATACAACACATGGCAACACACACTATGCACACACAACACACACACGACGCACGCACTGCCGCTACGCACGGCACGCACGCGACACACACATAACACACCGATACACCACTCAGCACGCACGGCATCGTTACATACTGAAACACGAGCACGTACGCAAGCACGCTCGCACGCAGCACGGTCGGTCGGCGCAGCATACGAGACATGCCACGACACGCAAGCACGATACCACACACTACACATCAAACACGCATCAACACGCCCACAACATCCACACAACACACCCACACGACACACACACACACACAACACACCACACACACACGACACACGACACACCACACACACACACACCACACACACACACACACACACACACATGCATGCATGCACACAAGAGATCACAATTACTAATAGTTAACGTAACTAACCCAAACGGCCGTTGTCAACAACATTCCACTCGTGCCATAAACCAGACGTCCCAAGTGTCATGGTCTCACCGGGATCGTCCCGGTGCGACATGCTGGTCCCGGTGTCCCGTTAAGAGTCCAGAAAGTCCCGGTCGTAACATTTTTCAGCCATATTTTAAAATTTACAACAGTAAATTACTAAGTTTACCGTGGTTGTTGATGTAGTTTGATTCCAGCGAACAATAAAAGGCCACAAATGTCAAACACTTTTGTTTTCACAATAAATTTGCATTTGATTTTACATGTATACTTTTTTCCTGTTTTTGCGCACCGCGAAAAAACAGCGATGGACCATTATCACAAGTGATCTCTTTCTTGGATTTTCCCAATCTGGGACCTCTGCATAAACTATACGTTCAATAGCTCCCTAACGTAACATCCTGCAGTTAAGTTACGACTTTAGTTTCCGACCAGTAGATCGACACGATAGTTCTACTGATATTTTACGTCGTGTAGCAGAACCAACCCGCTTAACGCCTAACTCACGTTTACGCTGCCAATCAATTATTTTCGAGCCTAATTACTGCGTGTTTTCGGGTTTCGCTCAATTAGCCTTTCATTAGAAGGCGACGACAAAAAATTCGGTGTCGAGGAAAGAACGAAATCCACTCAAGCTGTCGGCGGTGGTGTGCGCCGTTAGACTGGCGCCACGTTTCACCCTGGTTACCAGAACGAAATGAAGAGACAGAGTATCGACAGTCTAAGCTTATTTGCGCCCCTCCCCCCACAGCCGATGGCAGCACCATCGCCGTAATTACTTGACGCTACTTTGCAAAAGCGAAATGCTGCAGACCGCTGCCGCCACAGCTGCGCTGAGAGGAATCAGGAAGCCATTATCGTCGCAGGCGCGTGAGCGCACGCGCGTGTGAAATAGTAGCAGCGGCCGCCGCGGCCTTCTATTTCTTATCGTCCTTATTTTACTTTCTCCTCATTTCCCTCTTCATTCTACTCATCACGATTCTTTTTCTTCTTGTTCTGCTCCTCCTTTTTTTTCTTTTTTTTCTCTTCCTTTTTCCTCCTCCTTCTCTTTATTCTCTTCCTCCACCTCCTCCTCCTCCTCCTCCTCCTTCTCTTTATCTTCCTCATCCTCCTCCTCCTTTTTGTTCTTCTTTTACTGTTTCTTCTTCTCTGCCGCCCCCGACACTTTCTCCTCCTACTCCTCGTCCTCTTCCACCCGACATACGGAGCAAGCCTACTACGAAGTCTACTACATGCGCAATTTCGCAAATGCCTTTTGATTGTTGGGGTTCCCGCGAGAGGGCGCTGCGATACGCCACGCAGCACCTAGCAACGCAAACTCCACCGACTCTCTCTCTCTCTCTCTCTCTCTCTCTCTCTCTCTCTCTCTCTCTC
>NW_014577453.1:259468-267404 GCF_000485595.1 Priapulus caudatus
TCCTCCTCCTCCTCCTCCTCCTCCTCCTCCTCCTCTGTCACCTCCTCCTCCTCCTCCTCCTCCTCCTCCTCCTCCTCCTCCTCCTTCGCCTCCTCGTCCTTCTGTTGCTCTTCTTCTTCCTCCTCGTACCCCTCCTCTTAATGCTCTTCATCCTGCTACCCCTTTTCTTCTTCCTTATACTCCTCCTTCTCCTCCTCCTCCTAATCCGCCTGTTCCACCTGAACTTGCGCTTCCTCTTATTTTTCGTCCTTCTCCTCCTCCTCATTTTCCTCCCCTCCTCCTCCTTCGCCTCCTTATTCTTCTTCTCGTCCTCCCCCACCTACTCATCCGCCCGCTCCTCCCCCCCCACAGACAGCTCACCATGTAACGTTATAGCGCGCGGAGAAGGGTGTATATTATGGTGACTGATATTATAAATACGGTCAAAAGAAGTCAGCGCCACCTATTGGGAAACGACATAAGTAGCACGCGATAATAGCTCAAGCGTATGATCAGTACAGCTTGAGAAATAAATTGGATTTATCTCAAAACTAAATCATTTTTGTACGATTCATTGAAATCCAATGACGTTACTATAAGACGGCAAAATCTGTTCACCTTTTTCTTCTTCCGCAGCGTGATGCGAACGCCATCTACCGTCACCGTGATGTTCACCTTCTTCTTCTTAATCGCCTTCGCCTTGAATTCGTACTGCAATCAAAACAAACATGGCGATACGTGAACATCGGATATAAACCATGGGACTGCCATTTATCGATATATATATATATATATATATATATATATACGCATAAAGAATGTCTTACAACATTCACGGTAAATGGGGTACATGTAATTGGGTAAATGTAAATTGGTTAGATTGACAATTAAAACTACCAAAGCGCGAATAGACATCATTAATTATGACCCACATCTGCTGCTTTGATCGAAATTGATTTGTCTCAAACAGCATCTGTTGCATCTCATCAATAACCGTATAAGCGAGAAACACTGAATCTCAAATCTCTAATTGTTTTCACTCCCCATCCCGGTGTACATGACAATGCGCACACAAGATGCTTTTTTTATGATATATGTCATTTATTTACAATTTACTCTACAGTGTAATGTACCTTCTAGTTATGTACCTATAGTCTAGTATGTGTATCTTTTATTATGTACTATTCATGCAATTTTGTGTATTCACGTTCCGTTAAATTTTGCGTACATGTCAAATTCTACATGAAGCACGTTACTTGGCTAGGCTCTATCCACGTGCTGCTATTCTGTCATGTTCTATTAAACACTTTCCCCGTCGTTTTTGTAAAGAAGATGAATAATGGTGCAGAAGGTCTTAACGCAATTAGAACAATTTTCTACCTAATTACCTTCGAGTCGTGTCTTACTAATGTTACTAATGACTCACGCGGTTCGTGTTGTTGTAGGGAAATTTGAAAATTAAATTTTTCGCCTTTCAACTAATACTCTCTCTCCCTCTCTTTCTTTCCCTCTCGCTCTCTCTCTCTCTCTCTCTCTCTCTCTCTCTTTCTTTCCCTTTCTCTTTTCTCGCTCTCTCCCTTTCTCTCCCTCACGCTATCGCTTTCACCCAGCCCCTCTTGCTTACTCTCTCCATGTTTCTCTCACCCCGCCTCTCTCTCTCTCTCTCTCTCTCTCTCTCTCTCTCTCTGACGTTATCGCGTGCGCTCTTTCTCTTCCTCTATCACCCCTACTCTTCTCTCTCTCCCCTCCAACTCTTTCCTTTGCTCTATGCCTATCTATTTCTCGCGTTCTCTCAGGCTTTCTCTGCAGGAAAAAAAGTATTTTTGAATCGTTGCCGCGGATATATCTTGAGCTGGACGCCTGTCAGCGTGTGTTGCGGCTTAGTTCATGTATATCATGGAGCCGCAACGCTGGCGGCCATTCGAATAGAGGATTTATATTTCAAATAGACGTGACGCATGCTTAATTCTTACCCCCTCATTTCATATTACGAGTTCTCTCGCTTCTCTCTCTCTCTCTCTCTCTCTCTCTCTCTCTCTCTCTCTCTCTCTCTCTCTCTCTCTCTCTCTCTCTCTCTCTCTCTCTCGGTGATTGCATAACATCTCAACACGCCTCATCCGAAACCCAAACGTATCGCCGCCGTTGTCGTCGTCTGCCATCAGCTTCTATCTCCCTGTCGCAGGCGATACGCGTCCCTGCGACCCATCATCGGCGCAGTATGACGCACATTCGCCCCATGACAACGGTCCCCACTCTGCACGTAAATGCTACGTGGTAATTGCTACACGTACACACGAACACGCACGCACGCACGCACGCATGCACGCACGCACGCACGCTCAGATATATAATACACGCGCACAAACACGCACGCTCGTACACAAGCAAGCAAGCACGTACGTGCGCACGCTCGCGCGCTAACACATGCACACGCACACACACGCGTGCGCGCACGCACACACGCACGCACGCATTCATGCATGCACGCACGCACGCACTCACGCAGACGCTCGCGTCCTGATCCACTACGATTGCTACTGATTAACTAGAATTCTTCGCGCAGCTCCACGCCGCCGCAGCAGATAGAATAACAAGAATTCGATAATTCAATCGAATAACTGATTTCGACTGAATGCAAAGCTGCTCGCATTATTCCGCATCACGCTCAGGCGTGCACGCACGCATGCGCGCGCGCATATCACGTCGCGACCAAGGCAGGCGAACGAACAGTAATCCCACATTTCCACGACGCGCCCCTTTAAAATACCCTCCCCCCTCCCTTCCCACCCCGCGCGTTGAATCAATAGCACACCGTCTCCGCCAGTCGGGATGACCAACGCCTGACGAGTTTGATTCACGGACGCTCGGCCCAGAGGCTGAAGGTGACGACAGGCAATTCCGAAATCCAATCCAATCAGCGATTGCTCTCTCGAAAACGTGCGTGGCTTACGTCGCGCGATGGCGACACCGTCGCGTCTTCCCCGCCCTCCCTAGCTATAGATCAACCGTACGCCCGTGCCAGGAGTCTCTTGACGAGCTATCTAGGGCATGCAGGCGTCGGTGATCGAGACTAGCTTGGAAGGTCAACTAGCGTTTAGCTGCGACTTACTCGCGAGAAGAATTATTACCTATACGGAATCTAATAACGAAATGTCGTTAATTCGGAGATGAGGTATGAGTTCGTGACGGTTACGGTTCATCGAAGCTGCGCAAATAACTGACAAATCTAATAACGAGGAGTTACCGCCTCCTCTTCCTCCTCCTCCTCCTCCTCCTCNTCTCTTCTCTTGCTCTCTCTTTCTCTCTCTTTCTCTCTTTCTCTATCGCTTTCTTTCTATTTATCTTTCGCGCGCTTTCTCGCTCTCTCTCTCTCTCGCTCTCTTACTCACTCTCTCTCTATCTCGCTCTCTCTCTCTCTATCTCTATCTCTTACCCACTCTCTCTTCTCTCTATCTCTTACCCACTCTCTCTTCTCTCTATCTCGCTCTCTTTCTCTCTCTATCTCTTTCTCTATCTCGCTCTCTCTATCTCTATATCTTACCCACTCTCTCTCTCTCTTCGCTCTGCTCTCTCTCGTACTTCCTGCTGCTCTCTCTATTTTAAAAAATTGCCTCTTCGATGGCCGCGACGCCACCGTTAACCAGGATGTTGATGTGGTGAAGCGAGGGCAACACTAATTACCCAGAGACTCTGGCGGAAAAAAACAGAATCAACACAGGCTGCATCGACCCGTGAGCCATGCGAACGGGCTTAAACCAGTTGAAAAAAATAATTTGATTTATAGGGGCAGCGCAGGAGAGTCGCATGCGTCAGTGTTTGTTATCGATACCCGCATTGATTCAGCATAGAGTAAAAAAAACCGCCGGTGAATCAGGTGCGAATAATGCTGTTATGGCTCGTTTTACATTGTTACAATTATTGTATGGTATACAGGTGTTAGACATGTTTAATTCTGAGCGCATTGTAGTGTTAATATGTTTTAATATATTTCGCAGACACGGCGTGACGTGGTATGCATTTTTAAACATAAAACTTACACACAAGTACAAACAATACAAACTACAACAAGATAAGTTTGAACAAATAACCAGAATAGAAGATGGCGTTGCCATGATAGCATCAGTGATTATGTGATGGCCGCGCTGGGTACGACTTAACATGAGAAACATGCCACAGATTCAATGTCTTCATGCACCGAAAGAAGTCGCTGCTTGTGATTATAAACAGAAAACCATGAAAATCCAGCACACAGCACCGCACACCACACAGCGCGCGCACAAGATCACACACTAGCACACACGCAACGCACGCAACGCACCGCACGCACGCACGCGCAACACACACACTCACACGGCCGCCACGGACACGCCACCACAACACACACTTCACGCACGCACGGCACGCACAGCACGCACGCACGGCGCACAAAAGCTCGCACTCACACGCGCGCACCACACACACACACGGCACTTACAATCGCACAATTCAATGCACAATCCAGACATACCATTGCGAAGATGTGCGACCACACACACAATCACACACACAGCACACGACAAACACACACGCCACACAGCGTACACACAGTTGCGTGCATCACACACACACATCACACACACACACACAGTTCACAGCACACACACACACACAATCATACGCACACACTCAGCACACATGCACGACAGGTAGACGACACACACACACACAACACAACACACCAGCACACACACAGGCCGATAGCACAACACACGCACACAGAAGGATCGCACACACACGAAAGCAGCATGGGCCACACACACACACACACACAAACACACACACACGCGTACGACTAAATGTTTTTCCGGCTGAGTTTAAGAAGAAAGCCGAAAAAGAAGCTGTGACGCTGCAGAAGCACGCTCAGATGTCACACCGACCGCGCTCGCTAGTATATCTCACGAAGCTTTGCCGTTACTCGCATTATGCGCGCAACGGCACACACACACCAGAGAGACGCCGTAAATCGTCGCCTCGCTTATTTACTGTGTTTCATTAGAGGCGAGAGAGAGACGAGAGAAGGGAGAGAAGAAAGAGAGAGGCGCGCGCGCGAGAAAGGGAGTGATAAAAAGAAGGGGGAGGATGAGGAGAGAACGCTCGATAAGAGACAAGACAGCGAGATAGACACAGACAGACGAGGACGAAGAGAGAGAGGGATAGAAATGAAAGAGAGCGCAGAGATCGAGGAAAGAAGAATAAGAACGGGAGAAGGGAGGGAGAGAAAACGCTCGATAAAAGAGAGACAGATTAATATATATATATATATATAGTATATATAGATAGATAGTAATAGATAGATTAGATAGATAAAGATAGATATGATAGAGAAAAAGTACAGCGAGTGACAGAGGCAGCGAAGGGCAGGACGATGCAGGTATAAAAGAAAGAAAGAAAGAAAGAGAAAAACGAGACGGCGGAAAAACCCCGCAACACAGCTTTTAAAGGCTTCCGTTTCGCGCGCGGCGGCGGGAAAATATGCGTCTGATGGGCCTCCCGCGTTATATTTAGTTCCGTTATGAACCAATTTTTAATGAGGCTTTGTGCAAATACCAAGCAGTTTCGTGCTCATTTCTCCTTGAGAAGGAAAGGAAGAGAGAGACAGCGAGCGAACGAGCGAACGAGATAGAAAGAGCGCACGCGAAAGAGAGAGAAGAAGAAGGAGGGGGGAGGAGAAAAAGGAAGCAGAGGAAGGGGAGGGAGAGGAGGGTGAGGGAGGAGAAGGAGGACGAGAGAGGAGAGTCAACTCACTCTTCACACATAACCCTCAGGATTATAAGCCGCGCGGCTCCCTCCGACCGACCGCGACGATTTACATAACTGCGCTTAACGCTTTCCGGCTGCGCCCCCTGGCGGGCAATCAATTACAGCCGCGGCGCTGCGCTGCCGTGCGGCACGCGCGACGTCTCGGCAACTACGACCGACGAGAGAGAGAGAGCGAGCAGCGGCGGCGCGGCGCACGTCACGTGACCGGCGGCAGTAATTTCGAGGTTCGGCTAATTATGCAAATGGGAGCCTGTCGGGCACAGCGACGACAAGCTAACGAGTCGCTGCGTCGGCGCATGATTGCCGCGGCCGACGTCGCGCCGCCAGGGGGCGCTGGCGATCATTCGATATAGGTGCGCGCGCGGGTGTACGCATGACGTCGGCGTCGCGTGGCGGAAATTCGCTTTGCGGTGGCAGAGCAGCGACTGAAGAGGATGATGACCGGAGGGGTCATTGGTGGTGTCGTCATCAGATTTAGCAATTTACACATGCCGGCTGCTGCTGCTGCTGCTGCTGCTGGTGGTGGTGGTGGTTGTGTGATGTTGGTGCTGCTGCTGCTGCTGCTGCTGCTGCTGGTGGTGGTGGTGGTTGTGTGCTGTTGGTGCTGCTGGTGGTGGTGGTGGTTGTGTGCTGTTGGTGCTGCTGCTGCTGCTGGTGGTGGTGGTGGTTGTGCTGCTGCTGCTACTACTGTTACCGCTGCTGCTGCTGCTGCTGCTGCTGCTGCTGGTGGTAGTGGTGCTGCTGCTGCGACTACTGCTACTGCTGCAGCTACTGCTGCCTCGGCGGCTGCTGCTACTGCTATTACTGCTGCTTATAGTTTAAACGACTAAGAATAAAATTGAAAGTAAGAGGTTTCCTCCTCAACTCAAGTGAATCTGCGATGTAAAATCTACACTCGGAAATGTAATTTATTGTTCCGGTAATCGCAACCGTTTCGCAGTTATATTGTTAGATCGCAATAAGACGATAGGTGCGCCATCTATCTGCACGATGCTGCTAGTTGAATACCTTCCTGTGACTAACTGTTCTGACGGATACTGCCGAGAGGGTCTTTGAAGTCCCCGCGGTGACTCTGTGCGGTAAATCATTTAGAGTGTGCGCCATTAAACGCATGCTTCTCTGGAGATTATTCTAATACTTCTTTATTATTATTTTGCGCTCACTCTCTTTGAAGTGAGAGCGGTTTTCTGCTCCGATCTCCCGCATTCGTGGGTGTGGCCATTATTTACTTTGTATGGATTAGCCGTTGTGTTCTGCCTGCCGTGCCTCTGTTTCCCTCGCGGCCTCTCTCGCTCTCCCACTCCTCTCGCTTTCTCTCTCTCTCTCTCTCTCTCTCTCCTCCATTCTCGTTTTCTCCCGCTCTCCCACCCCTCTGGGGCTCTCTCTTTCTCTCTTTCGCTCTCACACTCCGCTGGCTCTCTCTCTCTCGCGAGTTCTTTCTCTCCCTCTCTCTTATTCTCCCTCTCTCTCTCTCTCTCTCTCTCTCTCTCTCTCTCTCTGTCTCTCTATTTTAAAAATTGCCTCTTCGTGCCCACGCCACGTTAACCAGGATGTTGATGTGTGAAGCGAGGCAACACTAATTACCCAGAGACTCTGCGGAAAAACAACACAGAATCAACACAGGCTGCATCGACCCGTGAGCCATGCGACGCTTAAACCAGTTAAAAAAATAATTTGATTATAGGGCAGCGCGAGGAGAGCGCATGCGTCCAGTGTTTGTCGAACCCGCATTGCTTCAGCATAGAGTAAAAAAACCGCCGGTGAAATCAGGTGGCGGGAATAATGCTGTTATGGCTCGTTTACATTGTTTACATTATTTAGTTGATACATGTTAGACATGTTTAATTGATGCGCATGTAGTTGTTAATATGTTTTTATATAATTTCAGCAGACACGCGTGACGTGGTATGCATTTTTATAACATAAAACTACACACAAGTACAAACAATACAAACTACACAAAGATAAGTTTGACAAATAACCAGGATAGAAGATGGCGTTGCATGATGGCATCAGTGATATTGTGATGCCGCGGCTGGGTACGACTTAACATGAGAAGCATGCACAGATTCAATGTCTTCATGCACCGACAGAAGTCGCTGCTTGTGATTATAAAACAGAAAAACCCATTGAAATCCACACACACACACACACACGC
>NW_014577453.1:268301-270604 GCF_000485595.1 Priapulus caudatus
CCGCTCACCACTCCCAACTCTCTAACCCTAATATAACTCACTATCGACCCTCGCTCACCCACCGCTCACCACTCCCAACTCTCTGACCCTAATTATAGAACCCCCTATCGATCCTCGCACACACCTATACCTCTCATCACCCCCACGGCGTGCGACCAAAGTCCATCGAGCAGATCCACTGCCGACTCGCCTCCGACCCTATCGAGTGTCCACTACGAACAATTATTGACCCCGAGGGTCCCACTGACCTTCATCGACCCTGGCTGACCCCCCAAGTGACCCTGGCGGTCGGTCGGTGCGGTTGGCGGCTGGTTGTGGTTTGATTAGCAGCGCGTACGTTTGCGCGGGGACGTGCGATACGAGAGGAGACCGCTGATAGTCGAGGAAGAGTTCACCTAGCAACACGTCCTGTCGCATAGGGTAGAAGGTTCCTGCATTGCAGGGTATAGCGACCCCCTGCCGCATAGAGTAGCAAGGTCTTGCTTTTCAATCTATAGTCACCCCTGCCACACTGGTCCATCATTACATGAAATAGTGTCCCCTGTAGTACAGGGTAGGAACGGTTCTGCGTTCCAGGGTACAGTGACGGCTGCCGGACAGGGTAGGAATATTGGGAATCATCAGCAGCCCTGCAGCCAATACATTCCAATCTACGCAAATGTATGGCGAGTGAGAGAAAGAGAGTGAGAGAGAGAGAGAGAGAAAGAAAGAGAGAGAGAGAGAGTGTGTGTGTGTATGGGTGCGCGCGTGCGTGCGTGCGTGCGTGCGTGCGCGCGTGCGTGCGTGCGTGCGTGCGTGCGTGTGGCGAAAGAAAGAGAGAGAGAGAGAGAGAGAGAGAGAGATGACGTTGACTGTGTGAGTATATGTCACTGGTAATTATTGCTAAGTTGGTTAGCAAGCCTAAGCCAACACGCCACGCAGCGCCGCATGAAGAGGATATATAAATACATATGTGGATGAATCAAAGCTGTAAAGTTCGTCCGTGAACCAACGGATGCAACGTATCGACATGGCGAGTGAATACATTTAACACAGCGGTTACGTGTCAACGCTGCAACACATCTGTCCGACATTTTAAATTGATTTTTAGAAACATGTTTCACATTATTAGACGTATTTTATCACGAAGAAATATATTATTTAGTACTTAGAGCCTCTTAAATTGGCAATCGATGATGAGGGCTGATATGTACAAGCTACAACAAAGAGTAAAAAGGAGCACAAGCAATATAATTCAGGTCACGAAAAATAGAAAGAGAAATGAAGGTGCCGACGGCACCTGCGTATTTAACTACGGGACGTTTTACATAACTAATATATGCAAATTTTGCTTTTCTGTTTCCTGGATTGTCGAGAGCGAGAGAGAGAGAAAGTCCATCTTCGATACAGCGAGAGTCACACGGAGTAATGAAAGCATGCATGCATGCGCATGTGCCGTCGCGATCGAACGCTCAAGGCAAATTTTTCCTAAAAACGAATAACGCCCAATTTCAATTTGAATCTGCAGTCGCGCGGTCGTCTAACAGAACCAATAGCGTGACGCGTCGTTGACCCCGATGTCATTTGAATTTCAAAATCACACGACCAGCGGAAAAAAGCTCTTAACAGCATAATATAAACACGAATGGAGACGACAGACGATATTTTACGCTTTATTACATGTGACTGTCCCCGGGGGAGATAAACTTGTATTTTCGGTCCGATATTATTTATTAACGCACACAATGGAGCGCCTTTTAGTAATAATAATAATAATAATAATATGTTACGGACGCATCGGACGAAACGCGAAAAGACATTTCTGCTGACTACTGAGCCATTTAGATTCGCGATGGGTATGCAGAAAATAGCATTGTAACTTTTATGGAATTGCCATGGTAACGCAAAGCTCGTGCCGACTGTGAGTGTACTCGTAAAATGCGCCGATCAGATGATCACGTGCAATAGGAAGCGTGCAAACGGACGCTATGATTTAGATTTTCTTTATTATGATTTAGATGTGCGCGTGGCCACCACAAAACTTTACAACAGCAGCTGCCATCGCGTTCCTGACCCGTGTGTTTTCGTTTCTCTCTCTCTCTCTCTCTCTCTCACGCACACACACACACGGACGCACGCACGCACACACAGACGCACGCACGCACGCACACACGCACGCACGTACATACACACACACACACGCACACAGACAGACTAGCTCTCTATCTCTCCGGCGTCACTACTCTCGCAACGACAACAACAGCACTCGCACGAAAAAGTTCGCAAGAACGACGAGAAAGACGAGTTGCAAAGCAGTCGCCTAA
>NW_014577453.1:271619-285377 GCF_000485595.1 Priapulus caudatus
GATCACGTGCAATAGGAAGCGTGCAAACGGACGCTATGATTTAGATTTTCTTTATTATGATTTAGATGTGCGCGTGGCCACCACAAAAACTTTACAACAACAGCTGCCATCGCATTCCTGACCCGTGTGTTTTCGTTTCTCTCTCTCGCTCTCTCTCTCTTACGCACACACACGCAGGCACGCACGCACGCACGTACATACACACACACACACGCACACAGACAGACTAGCTCTCTATCTCTCCGGCGTCACTACTCTCGCAACGACAACAACAGCACTCGCACGAAAAAGTTCGCAAGAACGACGAGAAAGACGAGTTGCAAAGCAGTCGCCTAATATGCTAACATCCTATAGCAACAATCGGCTCTCGGCATGCATTCGTCGTCGTCGGCGAGAGAAGATGCTCAGCATCTCTCGTTGCACTCATCGGGGATGCGGAATGCGAACAAGAGCGCCACTCGTTCACGGGTATACGACACGACGTGGAGACACGGCAGCGATAGTTTGTCTATCTGCGCTGCTTCCTAGTCTATTCGATCATCGTACACGGCAACAGGAATTGCTCGCGAGCTCGTTATAAAAAGGATTTACGCGTTGCGATAGCTATTCATGTGTCATACCGCTCTCTCTCTCTCTCTCTCTCTCACGCTATCTCTTCCCCCCTCTCTCTCTAGCGAACGCTCTCTCTGTCTCTCGGACGCTCTGTCTCTCTCTTTGTCACTCTCTCTCTCTCTCTCTCTCACGCTCTCGCGCGCTTTCTCTCTCTCCACTCTTTCTGCCTCGCGCGCGCGGTCTCTCCCGCTCTCCTCTCCCACCCCTCTCACTATATATTATATATATATATATGCATGCAGAAATACGACAATGGTAGAGAGCTTCCAGGGACATCACAGTGCCACCGGCAGCAGCGGCGGCGACTGCGACGGTCCTCTAGGACGCGTCCGTGGTGCATTGTCGCCGCTACAGAGTGGCTTTTATCTCCGCTTCGACGTGACAGCGCTCGCATAAGCGTGCTACAGTCGCGCCGAACATCGACAAAGCCGCCACGCATTACCCTCATTGCCGATTGAATGCGCCAGCGAACGCTCCCCGTTCGTCAAATTTCAATGAAGCGAAGATCGGCTGCTAATCGGTGACATCAACGATTCTACGCGCCACGCGCCGGAGTGAGACCATTGTGTTCGCGCGCTTTCGCTCTCTCCATGCGCGCGTCTCGCAGTTCTTCTGCCATTATCTCGCTCACCCCGTCGTTTCTATTGTTTCGCTCGTTTCCTCTCTGTTTATATCCCACCACCTCTCTCTCTCTCGCGCTCTTTGACGCTTCCTCGCTCACTCACCTCCTGCGCGTTATATTTCTCTAACTCTCGTGTTGGCTCTAGCTTACCCACCCTCCGGCGCTACCTTATTTACTCGCTCTCTCCCCTTCTGTCTCCTTCTCTATCATGCTACTCGGTCTCTCCCCTTCTGTATCCCTCTCTATCATGCTACTCGCTCTCCAGATCCCTTTCTGGCATTGCCATCCCTCTCTTCCATCTCTCTCTCCCCTTCTGTCCTCCGTTATCTATCATTCTACACGCGCATCTCTCGCCATCTTGTCTGTCCTCTCTAATCATTATCCACCGTCGCCCGCTTTAAACGTTCGACTTCGTGCATAGATAAGCTAAAACCCTCTCTAACAGCCGACGCAGAGAACTCCGCTCGCAGTGAAATGTGAGACGTGAGCATTGAATTCTTCGTTGAGACAGCAACGTTGTTGAATGGCCGACACGCGTCGCGGCCGGTCGCCTTGACACGTAGGGCGATGACGTCGCCCACCTTGTCATCGGCACGCGACATACGACCATGCTCGTCAATCACTACTCCTCGCCGCTCGTCCTCTCTCTCTCACACAGCACACTTTTTCTCGTCTCTCCTGTTCTCTCTCCCTCTTTCTATTTTCGCTGACGCTCTCTCTCTCTCTTCTCTCTCTCTCTCCGGCGAACTCTCTCTCTCCTCATCTCTCTTCTCTCTTCGGTAGTCTCTATTTATTTCTCTCTCCTTTCTTTCTCTATTTCTGCCTGCTCCCCTCTCTCTCTCTCTAGTTTCTCTTCCCTCCGCTCCGACTCTGCTATTTCCTCGTCTTCCTCTCTCTCGTCTCACTCGTGCGCTATCTCTCCCCCTCTCTCTTGCTCTCTACAACATTGATCTCCCCCTCTCTTCATTCCTCCTCCTCGCTCTTTCTCTCTTTCCTTGTTTCTTCATTTCTCGTTCTGCCATCGTTTCAGCTCCGCCTGTCTGCAGACTCTCTCTATCTATACTCATCACTCTCACCTCGCTCTCGCTCTTTTTCTCTCTCCGCCCCGCCCTCTCTCTCTTCATTACTACCAATCTTCTATCTCTATTCTATCCTCACGCACACGTCGCAGCTAGCTCATCTTATATCTGCTCTCTGCCTCAATCTGGCAGTCTGTCGCCTTCTATCATAATCACGCTCGTTATATCTAACAAAACGGCCAAACAGCGGTATGTTCGCGCACTACAAGCACAGACATCTTCGCGCGACAGACTGACACGGACATATAATTTCCCGGCGGAGAGGATTGTCGCAGAGATATACGCGCAGGGAGAGTGTGGCCGACTGAAGCCCTCTGATTACAGACCCTACAACACTGACGCCGGCACGCGCGACACGCGCGCACGCAGCAGGGGCACGCACGCGCGCCCGCGCACGCCCGATCAAATCTCTCCCGTGAAGCATTATCTCACGGCTGATTGAATATCGGCTCAGCGAAGCATTTTAGGCAGATTGGTCTGCTCGACGGGACCCTCCGTGCCACGCGATGTGTGGTGAGAAGGCGAGTAAGGGTCGCGTGGTAAGCACTTGATTAAGTTTAAACACTCGCGCAGGCGTGTTTGCAGTGTTTCCCCCTAAAATGCCATATATACATATACATACACAAAGAGACATACTTGCACAGTACACCACGGCGGCGCACGCACCAGCACACATACCGGCCATGGGATCCGCACAGCCACGAGCACGCAGCGCGCACGCACAGCAGACAACGGCACGCACACGCCTCAACACCAGCACCGCCACACCATACACGCAGCACACACACACACCACACACACACACACAGCACAGCGGCACTCACGTGCAAGCGGCGAGGGGAAGAGGGAGAGATTTGACGACAGGAGAGCGAGAGAGAGTGAAAGAGAGAATAGATGGAAAGAGAGAGAGAGAGAGCAGACTGAGAAAAAGAGAGAGAGAGAGAGAGAGAGAGAGAGAGAGAGAAGAGGGGAGCGAGAGAGAGAGGCGAGAGAGATGGGACTAACGACTGGAGGATTATTTCACGACATGTGAGCGGCGATCGACTTTCCCATCCACTTTGAGGAGAAGTGCAGGCAATGTGCAGTGCAGAAGAAAGGAGGCAGACTAGGCGACCTTGGAGAGAGAATGTGCGATGGGCGAAGCAAACGGGAGAAATGGGTGTTGGGTAGGGGAAGGATCTTACGAAGGTAAAAAAGTCTGGCTGGCGAGGGTAGAAGAAGTACCGGTTAGTGAGAGTGGGAGCAAAGGAGGAGACCTAGAGGTTTTTTAAATGGAATGGAAGATCGCGAGAACGGTACGAAACAAAGGAGGATACGGAGAGGAGTGGTGCGATGGAGAAGTAAACCATGTTCTGGAGTAAGAACGAGAACGGCAAAGACCCAGGCAGTGAGAGCTTGTTCGGCGTTACTGATTCCGTAACACAGTATATAAGCTCTCACGTGGACTCAAGTCTGTTTCTTAAAGCTGGGGATGCACTGAAAATCTTGCACAGACATCTCAGCCGAATATATTGGTTGCGTGGCCTCAACAGTAGCGCCTGGCCTATAGCGCGCTGTTAGCGACCAGGGATCGTGTGCGCGTCGTGTTTTTTTCAAAACGGCAATGCAGGAATGTGTAGTGGCATTCTAGTCTACCAGACAAAAAAACGCGAAAGAGGAGTGCGCAGTAAAGGGGAGATCTAGAGACAAAAACGGCGAACGATTGTTAGTTCGCTAGATTTGCATTTTGGTCGAAAACGGGCGAAAAACATGAAATACGCGATGGCACGAATGCCATTACCTTAATCGTGGGATCGCGAGGGTGCAAAATACGTCGTACGTTCTGAGACGCAAACTTTTCCCAGCGAAATTTATGCGCCACGGCAATAGAGTTTTGAACAAAAGAATTGCATTAGTTGGAAGGCAATTTACGTGTTAACCGAGTACCGTCGAGGATGCATGCGTGGCAACAGCCAGATACCGCGATGTACTGAAAATCTTCGTGAGAGAAATTTCTTTAACGAGCGTCATAAGATAATACGATGGACGTTTCGATGACATTCACGTTCATGGACAACGTCGTGAGACTGTGAGCAGTGAAGATCGCTAGCACGCGAAACAGCATTTGGTGGTCGTATGTATGGGGAACATGATGCACAGTCGTGGTGACGGTGCGGTGACGACCGATGCTGAGCACTTATAGCCGCGTGGTCCAGAAGTGAAAGCCGGATGGGTTGACATGTTGGTGAGGTATTCGCGAGCGTATGCAGCTGCGGCAACGTCTGAAAGTGGATGACTAACGCTTAGCTAGGGACCCGCTGCGCCTCTTCTCTGCTCTCTCTCTGCTCTCTCGATGTCTCTCCCTCTCTCCGGGGTCTCTTCTCTCTCGTCTCGCTATCTCTACTGTCTGTCTCCTCTTTCTCTCCTCTCTCTCTGTCCGATCTCTGCTATGCTCTCTCCTCACTCTCTCCCTTGAATCTCTCTGTGGTCCTCTGGTGCCGTGTGTTGTGTGTGTGGTGGGTGTTGTGGGTGTGTGTGTGTGTGTGTTGTGTGTGTGTGTGTTTGTGTGGTGTGTGTGTGTGTGTGTGTGTGTGTGTGTGGTGGTGGCTTCTCTCCTGTTTCTCTCTGCTTTCTCTCTCTCTCTGCTCGCTGTGTCTCGCTTCACGTGCCCCCCCCCCCCTCTCTTCCGTACGCGTGCACACGCAATCTCTCGCATTCTCCCCTTTCTCTATCGCGCGCTCTCTCTCGCCTCACTCCCTCTCTCCCCTTTTTGCCTCTTCCACCTTCTCGCGTTCTCTTTCGCTCGCTCGCACTCGCTGCTATACGCTCTGCATCAACTGCCGGCGGATTTCACGAGTAAGCAGCAGGCGAGCGGCATGCACTCTCTACGCCCGAGCCTCACCTACATGAATTCATGCATGAGTGCAAACCCCCCACTCACGGAGGAACGCGTACACCTTCGCCTGCAGTAGCTGCGAATCTAAGCGGACTAGATCTCCCGTCGCTGTTGCTTAACTGGCTGCTGCTGCTGCTGCTGTTGTTGTTGTTGTTTGTGTTGTTTGTTGTTGTTTGTTCGTTGTGTGTTGTTTGCTGGCTGGCTGTTGCGCGCTACTGCTGGCTGCTGGCTAACTCTGCGGCTCGCTGTTGTGTGTTGTTGTTGTTGTTGTTGTTGTTGTTGCTGTGGCTGTTGCTGTTGCTATTTTCTGCTGCTGCCACTGTTTCTGCTACTGCTGCTACTGCGCTGCTGGCCGCTGCTGCTGCTGTTGTGCTGCTTGTTGCTGCTGCCACTACTGGGCTGTTGTTGCTGGGCTGTGTTCCGTTGGCTACTGCCGCTGCCGCCGCTGGCCTCCTACGCAATGACGTAGGCTAATACGTCTCTGCGTTCGACTGATTGGTCGCGCAGGCCGAAGGCGGCTAAGGCGATTAGCTATCGAGTCGCAGGTTTGGGAGAACCAGAGAGATTTTTTCCCACGAATAGTTTTATAAGGGCGCCATTATAGACACGATAAGGTGCACGCGCCGACTGCCCACCGTCCCCGATCTCCAGGCCGGAGCGACGCCTCCGTGACAGACGGCTACGGGTAAAGAAGTTCAAGTAAGCGAGTTGTTATTTTACATTTATTTATATATTTCGTTATATAATTTTACTTAATTTTTTTTTACGCAACATGCTTGTTGACGCATGTCATCTGTGGCATAGGCTATATCGCCATCGGCGCCATATTATAGCGAGTATGCTATACCGTGATACCCTGGTCAATACCCCCTTAGTTTCGTAGGGTAAAAAAGGAAGTCGAGAGATGGGACTGAAAAGACTGAATAGGATAGGATTAACAAAACAACAGGAAAGAGACAGATTAGAAAACAACTGAAGAGATAGAAAAGAAAAAAAAACGATCTAAAGATTAATAACAATCTGCAAGAGAGTTCTAACAATATGTGGTGAAGGTTATTCGAAGGTTAAGGTAAAGAGGTAACGTGCCGTATGCGCGTGTGGCGCTTGTGCATTAACCACAGTCGGCATGCACGAGTTCTTGGCGTGTTTAGAGAGGATTACGGTTCCGTAAATAGTAAAAAGTTAAAAAAATATGTCCCACTTTTTTTAACAAAATTTCAAGTGATTCTGTTACATTTTTTGAACAACAATCTATGCCGGTAAGAATTTGAAGATACCTTTTAGTTGCCGTTAGTAACTTACTTTTCATTGTCAAAGAATTGCAACACATTTTTTACAAATATTAACGCAATAGAAATGTTCGCTGACGTAGACCAATTAAAAAACAATGTAGCGGAACAGCGTACAAAGCGTATGACAATGCGAATGGCCCGGCACTGCCAAAAAATCCATTCATATGCAAGTGAAGCCTCGGCAATTAGGAAGAACCTTCATGATAATTAATGCAGAAATCAATCTTGGCATTTGCAATGCGACGTGCAGGGATTTTTCCGCGTTGAAAAAAAATTAAAGAGACGTGATGTATAATAAGTGAAAGCCACGAGGCTGGCATATACGCTCTCGTTGTGTGGCGGAGCCTTAACGACAATAATCGTACGGCAGTAATTAACCCAAGACTACATAACTACCAGCCGCTCATCCGCTCGACACAGGCTTGCTGTCGCGTCTTCTGTCGTATTCTCCTCCTCGTCTCTATCGCTTCTCTCTTTATGGTTTTCTCGTTGTGCCTATGTTTTATTAGTCTACGCTGCCAGCCTCCGTTCCTATTCTTGATTTTGTCGTTCGAATATTTGGCTATTCTCGTCTATTTTGCGCTCGCATAGTTCTCTCTCTTTCTTGTCCGCTTACTATTCGCTGTTTCATTTCCCTATTCCTCGCTTTTTTCGGACCATATATCTCCATTTTACATTCCAGGCTCGTCTTGCGTTGGCTAATGTTAGTTACGACTTCTTCCTTCCGGCACGCCTGCCGCCTCTGCGTCGACGGCTAGTCAATCCCTGCCTATAGCGAAGACGTGTCTTTGTGTGCATCTACATTACAATAAAAGCCTCTGCTCGTATAACTTTTTAGCTACTAGCTTACTACTTTATACGCATCGGTCATGGAAATAGCGGCTTGTCGGTCCTCTACGGAGGTATGTGAAAGGCTTTACACACGCTACTATACCACACACACACACACACACAGCCGTCACACACACAGCACACCACACACACACACACACAGACCAACAGCCACACACACACACACAGCACACACACACACACACACACATATATATTAGCACAAACATCAGTCACCACACACAGAACACACACACACACAGCGCCGCGCGCGCGCACACACACACACACACACAAGCACACACACACACACACACTCACACACACACAGCACCACACTCACACACACACCACACAGCACCACACACAACACACCCACACACAGGCACACAACATACACACACACACACACACACCACACACACAGCTCACACACACACATCACACACACACAACAACAGCACAGCACACAACACACACACAACACACACACACATGGCTATATCTGATGCGATTCCTCAACTTTCGTGCGGCTGTGCGAGAGAACGCGATCAGCTGATGGTCACGAGGGACGGACGACAGAGGAGATAAAAAAAAGAGAGACAAATAGAGACTGTGTGTGTGTGCGAGAGAGAGAGAGAGAGAGAGAGAGAGAGAGAGAGAGAGAGGGGAGAGAGATAAACGAGAGAGAAAGAGAGAAAGAGGAGAAGTAAAGATAAAGAAACCCACGGGGTGAGCACTTGGTCGCGTAGGGGTAAAAAAATGTCAGCCGTAGATAACGCGAAACTAATAGTCAAACAAACAGTCGGATGGAGACGAAGAAATCAGGACGGCGGAGACGAGGGAGTTTGTTTGCTGTGCGCTCAAACACACTGTTTGTTTAAACCAACACGACAAACTTGTATGACATCGAGGGAGAGAAAGAAAGAGAGAGAGAGAGAGAGAGAGAGAAGGGGAGGAGCAGAGAGGAAGAGAGAAGGACAGAGAGGAAGAGAGAAGGACAGAGAGGAAGAGAGAAGGACAGAGAGCGGAAGTAGGAGAGCGACAGAAGTAGAGTAAGATGAGAAAGAAGGGGAAGAAAGGGGGAGGGGCAGAGAGGAAGAGAAAAGGTGAGAGAGCGGAAGTGAGAGAGGGAGAGAAATAGAGTGACAGGAGAGAGAAGAGGGCGAGAGGGGAGAGAAGGAGAGAGAGAAAGAGAGAGAGAGAGAGAGAGAGAGAGGACAACACTGGAGGATTTTTCACGACACGATCGACTTTCCCATCCACTTGAGGAGAGTGCAGTAATGTGCATGCAAGAAGAAGAAGCAGACTAGCACTGAGAGAGAAGGTGCGATGGGCGGACAAGGCAGATGGGTTGGTAGGAAGGATTTACGAGGTAAAAGTCTGGATGGAGAGGTAGAAGAATACCGTTATGAGATGGAGCAAGAGGAGACTAGAGGTTTTTTTAAATGGAATGGAACTCCGAGGAAGTACGAAATAAAGGAGGATACGAGAGGAGGTGGTGCGTGGAAATAAACCATGTTCTGGAGTAAGAACAGAGAGCGCAAAGACCCAGGCAGTGAGCGCTTGTTCGCGTTACTGATTCCGTTAACCAGTATATAAGCTCTCACGTGGACTCAAGTCTGTTCTTAAAGCTGGGGAAATCAAGAAAACCTTCACGACGTCTCACCGAATATATTTTGCTGGCCTAAACATACCTGCCTATACGCGCTGTTACCGACCAGATAATGCAAAGTCATCGTTTTTTTCAAAAACCAATCAGAATGTTGTAGTTTAGTTACCCAGACAAAAAAAACGAAAAGATCGCAGTAAAGAGATCAGAGACAAAATCGAAGATTTATTCTAGATTTGCCTTTTGTCGAAAACGCGAAAGACATGAAATATCGCGATGCACGAAGCCCATACCTTAATCGTTCGCCAAAATACGTAAAATTCTCCAAGTCTGTACTTTGAACGAACTTTTCCCGCGAATTTATGCCCAACGGCATAGAGTTTAACAAAGAATTGCATTAGTTGAAAGGCAATTACGTGTTAACGAGTACCGTCGAGGATGCATCGTCAACACCAGGAAACCGAGAATTACTGAAAATCTTCGTGAGAGAAATTTCTTTAACGAGCGTCATTAGATAAACGATGACGTTTCGATGACGTCACGTTCGTGACAACGTCGGTGAGACTGTGACAGTGAAGACGCTAGCACCGTAACAGCATTGGTGTCGTATGATGACATGATGACAGTCGTGGTGACAGGTCGGTGACACCGATGCCGACACTTATACGCGTGGTCCAAAGTAAAACCAGTTGACATGTTGGTTCGCGCGCGCGCGCGCAATTATTCAAAAACTTCGCGCTACGCTCGTCGCGCTACCCACACATATCGATACATCGCTCTCATCTCTGTTTGCTGATATGGCGGCGCGGCACGCGTCAATAATCACACAACCGACATAGGCATACTCGTAGATGATATAGATCACCATGCACGAAACACGCCTGTGCCGACGACACGCGCTCGTGCTCCGACGACACACGAGCCGCCGGCGAAATTTTTTTCCCCACGAGAGTTCCGGACCACAGCCAATCAGCGCACTCCATTCACTCGACTTCCTCGAAGCAACAATGTAAAACGAATACCATGCACCTAAACCTAACCCTAACCCTAACAGCAACTATAATCCAACCATATATATACGAACCATATATTACAAAACACTATCTATGGTGGGTCCGGAACTCTCGTGGGAAAAAAATTTCGCGAGCCGCCGGCTGCGCCACACCCAGGCGAAACGCCTCCGCTGGGGGTTAACCCATGCAGACGTTACGTCACGCAGCTCGAGACGTTTGTCACGTGATCACTTGCTATGCGCGCACGGATGCATAGAAGGAAGGGTGCGAGAAACGTTCTTATCGTGTAAAGGTGTTCTTATAAAGGCGGGAATTCTTCTTTTACCGTCACGATACGCCGCGTAGCTAGCGAGTAAAATGTTGGCGTTTCTTTATTAAAGTTTTTTTTGCCGCGGAGCGTGTCGGAAGCTATATCTCATGCATAGCGGGCGATCGACGGAGGCGTGATGCGTGTGAAGGGAAAACGTGCGATATGATTAAGATGGATGTTCTGCGAGATAGAGGGATGAGGGAGTGTGTTTGTAGTGTAAATATATGGTGTGCGATGTAAGGGGGTTATGTGAGGTAGGGCTAAGCGTGTGATAAATAAGAGGTATTTTAATGAAAGTGGAAGGTGTGCGATGTAAGGGGGGAATTATCTGAGATAGGGCTAGTCCTGTGGTATATGATATGGTTTGTGATGCAAATGGATGGTGTGTGCTGTTGGGGGAAAAGGATATGGTAGACCTACGTAGGTATGTGATATGCGATTGGGTTCACGAATGTAAATAAATGGCGTGTGCCGATGGGGGGGATAGGATTATGTAACGATGAGGTAGGCATGTGATATGCGAAAGGGCTTGCGAATGTAATTGGAGCACGTGTGAATTTGAGGATTGTTGTTGTTGTTGTTGTTGTTGTTTCTGCTGCTGTTGCCGCTACTGCTGCTGCTGCTACTGCTGCTGCTGTTGCGGTTGCTGTTGCTGTTGCTGTTGCTGTTGCTGTTGCTGTTGCTGTTGCTGTTGCTGTTGCTGTTGCTGCTGCTGTTGCTGTTGTTGTTGCTGCTGCTACTGTTTCTGCTACTGCTGCTACTGCCGCTGCTGCCGCTGCTGCTGCTGTTGTTGCTGCTTGTTGCTGCTGCCACTACTGCTGTTGCAGCTGCTGGTGTCGTTGCTACTCCTGCTACTGCCGCTGCCGCTGCCTCTACCGCAATGACGAAGCTAATACGTCTCTGCGTTCGACTGATTGGCCGGCGCAGGCAGAGGGCGCTAAGGCGATTAGCTATCGAGTCGCAGGTTGCGGAGAACCAGAGAGATTTTTTCCCACGAATAGTTATAAGGGCCCATTATTGACACGGTAAGGTGCACCCAACTCCCACCTCCCGATCTCAGGCCGAGCGGCGCCATCGTGACAGACCTCACGGGTAAGAGTTCAAGTAACGAGTTGTTATTTTACATTTATTTTTTTATTTTTTTAAATAATTTGACTTAAATTTTTTTTTACCAACATACTTGTTGACGCATGTCATCGTGCATAGGCTATATCGCCATCGCGCATATTATACAGAGTATGTATACCGCTGATCACACTGGTCAATACCTCCTTAGTTTCGTAGGGTTAAAAAAAGCAAGTCGAGAGATGGGATGAAAAATGAATAGATAGGATTACAAAACAACGGAAGAGACGAGATTAAAAAACAACTAAAGAGAAAGAATAGAGAAAGAAAACATCTGGAGGATTAATAAACAACTCTCAAGAGAGTTCTAACGAATATGTGGTGAAGATTATTCGAAGGTTAAGGTAAATGTTACGTCGATGCGCGTGTGGCCTTGTGCATTAACCACAGTCGCATGCACGAGTTCCTCTGCGTGTTTAAAGTGATTACGTCACCGTAAATAGTAAAAGTAAAAAAATATGTCCACTTTTTCACAAAATTTAAGTGATTCTGTTCATTTTTTGAAAAACAATCTTATCAAGTAAGAATTTAAAGATACTTTTAGTGCCGTTAGTACTTACTTTTCATGTCAAAAAATTGCAACAAATTTTTTACAAATATACACCATAGAAAGTTCGTGACGTAGACAATTTAAAAAACAATGTAGCGGAACGCGTACAAAGCGTATGACAATGCGATGCCCGCACTCCAAAAAGAATCCATTCTATGCAAGTGAAGGCCTCGGCAATTAGGAAGAACGCTTTATGATAATTAATGCAAAATTAATCTTGCATTTCAATGCGACGTGCAGGGATTTTTCGCTGAAAAAAATAAAGAGACGTGAATGTATAATAAGTGAAGCCACGAGCTGCATATACGCTCTCGTTGTGTGGCGGACCTTAACGACATAATCGTACGGCAGTAATTAACCAAGACTACATAACTACCAGCCGCTCATCCCCTCGACACAGGCTGCTGTCCGTCTCTTCGTATTCTCCTCTCTCTATCGCTCTTTCTTTTATGGGTTTTCTCGTTGTGCCTATGTTTTATTAGTCTACGCTCAACCTCCGTTCCCTATTCTTGTTTTCGTCGTTCGAAATTTTGTATTCGTCTATTTAGCGCCCATCGTTCTTCTTCTCCTTCTTGTCGCTT
The DNA here is from genome assembly GCF_000485595.1 of Priapulus caudatus. Taxonomy (NCBI): domain Eukaryota; kingdom Metazoa; phylum Priapulida; class Priapulimorpha; order Priapulimorphida; family Priapulidae; genus Priapulus; species Priapulus caudatus. Next base: position 284,122 of record NW_014577453.1, read on the forward strand.
CTATTCGCGGTTCATTTCCCTATTCCTCGCTTTTTTTCGGACCATATAATCTAATTTACGATTCCAGGCTCGTCTTCGTTGCTAATGTTAGTTACGACTTTCCCTCGCCCCTGCCGCCCTGCGTCGACGGCTAGTCATCCCTCTATACGAAGACGCGTCTTTGTGTGCATCTACATTACAATAAGCTCTGCATCTCATAACTTTTTACTACTACTACTACTTTATACGCATCGTCATGGAAAAGCGCTGTCGGTCCTCTACGGAGGATGTGAAGGCTTACACACACACATGCACACACACACACACACACACACACACACACACACACACACACACACAGACATGGAGGTAGGTTAGTGTGTTGTATAAGCGGCGAGGGTGTAAACCAGCATGTGATATCAGATGCAGGGAGCTGGACTATTGCGTCATATAAGAGACAGGAAGGTAAACTAGAGGGTCATATCAGAGGCATAGAACTAGACTATACGAATGTATAATATAGATATATTATCATATTATCTGTATATTGCTGCGTTCACACGAGGAGTTGTGACGACGTTGTTGTGACGACGTTCACACGAGGAGCGTTCACATATATTTACTCGCTCTCTCCCCTTCTGTCTCCTTCTCTATCATGCTACTCGCTCTCTCCCCTTCTGTATCCCTCTCTATCATGCTACTCGCTCTCTCCCCTTCTGTCTCCTTCTCTATCATGCTACTCGCTCTCTCCCTTTCTGCTTCCCTCTCTTCCATCTCTCTCTCTCCTTCTGTCCTCCCTATCTATCATTCTACACGCGCTCTCTCCCCATTTGTCTCCCTCTCTATCATTATCCCTCGCCCCGCTTTTAAACGTTCGCTTCGTGCATAGATAGCTAAAACCCTCTCTACAGCGACGAGAGAAACTCGCTCGCGGTGAATGCTGAGCGAGCATTGAATTCTTCGTTGAGAGACACGTTGTTGAATGCGACACGCGCGCCACGTCGCTTTGACACGTAGGGCGATGACGTCGCCCACCTTTCATCGCCACGCGAAACCATGCTGTCAATCACTCTCTCGCCCTCTCTCTCTCACACACACGCACTTTTCTCTCTCTCCATTTCTCTCTCCCTCTTTCTATTTCGCTTACGCTCTCTCTCTCTCTCGCACTTTCTCTCTCTCTCTCTCTTTATTTCTCTCTCCCCCCTCTCTCTCTATTTCTCTCTCCCTCTCTCTCTCTCTCTCTTCCTCCTCCTCTCTTTCTCTCTTCCTCTGTTTCT
>NW_014577453.1:285828-290782 GCF_000485595.1 Priapulus caudatus
AGAGAGAGAGAGAGAGAGAGAGAGAGAGAGAGAGAGAGAGAGAGAGAGAGAGAAAGAGAGAGAGAAAGAGCCTGAATGCGTGCGAACGAGGCGACGTGTGTGACGTTCGCTCGCTCTCTCACGTGACATGACGTCGCGGTTTTCGTTTTTTGTAAAGGGGCTCTAATCGTGACGTCATGTTCCCACGTGGAGTAACGTCAGAAGAGGTCGACGAGGGTTGACGGAAATTACGTGTTTAAAAAAAAATTCTCACGTTGACTTATTTTCTACGTGTCACTGATTGAAGATAAATACCGATTTACTATGCAGCCGTTAACTTGTAATACGGTGTAGTTACTGTAACTATTGTAAATTTAGGTTGTGGTAGGTATTGAACTGCACCTACATGGTATATTACGGAGACAGACGTGTTCTGCTGCCCGTGGCAACGTAACTCACGCAGTGAGCGCAGCGCGTGGAAGAAAAACACCGGGAAATTGGCCGAAACTCGATTTTCCACTGGGGAGCGTTAGCGGTAATCAGATACTGATCGATCTATCGACGTGATTAATGCAAATCGAATAGTTTGGCAACAGACTCGCACAGCGAAATCACTACTCGCCTACTCAAACTATCAAACGCGCGTGTATATCGGGAGGATTTGCAATGCAAATGGGGAACATTAGGCGTCGAGCGGCCGATGTGCGCGCATATCCATTCCCAGATCCCATAAATAAGACAGCAGATCTGTAATGAGCATTCAACCGCGCTGAAGAATAGACGAGAATACAGAGAATAGAAAAGGATGAAAAGAGATTCTGACGCTTCTTGTATAACCGAGCGCGGAGAGTGTCTGTTTCTCTCTCTTTCTCTCGCTCTCGCTCTCTCTCTCTCTTTCTTTTTCGCTCTCTCCCCACACCCGTACTCGTCCTCCTCATCTCTGCTCTCTGCTCTCTCCATCTTCTCTTTTCTCTCTCACTTCTCTCCCCCTATCACTCTCTGTTCTCTTACTACTCTTTAGTTCTCCCTCTCTTTGTCTTTGCTTCTCTCTCTCTCGCATCGCTCTCTTCTCTCTCTCTTCCGTACCTTCCTCTCTCGTTTTTTTCTTTTGGGGGGGGGGCGTGTTTTCGCTTGTGCGCGAGTGTATTCGCGATAAACTTGCTTTGCCACGCTTCTGCCTAGCTATAATTTGCGAGTGGTAAAGCGCCGGCGACATCTTATGATTTACCGATACCGTCGTTCCAGACGAAAAAGAGATCAGATACGAGCATAGAGATAGAAATAGGCTAGAGCATAAATAAGATGCTAGATAGTAGATCAGGATAGTAGTATAGTAGATCTAAATCATCCCTATATAGATACTACCTCATATCTTCTACATCTCACTTATCTAGAGAGGAGGAGATGAGACGCAGCGAGAGACCGAGATCAAGAGAGACGACGTAGTGAGGGATGAGAGAGAACGACGACGACGGGGAGAGAGAGAGCGATAGAGTGCTAGATAGCTAAATCTAAATTGCCAGGTCTAAATACAGTCAGACGACGAGATTGACGCATGGCGATACGTGGTTCGAATAGCCCAGCTGCCGCACACTTATCTAACACGACACTAACGAACAAAATATCAATACGATCATAATCTGGCATAATACTAGCTAGCCGTATAGCCAAACTACGCCGACACGGCGTAACTGCTTAGCAGAGACCGCGATACCCTTTCAAACATCGTTACAACCAGCTGCGAGTTTTCAACGAACTGTTTAAAACTGCTATAATATATTATATGGGATGTTGTGTGTTGTGTGTGTGTGGTGTGGTGGTGTGTGTGTGTGTGTGTGGTGTGTGTGCTGTGTGTGTTCGTGCCTTGCGTACGTCGTGTGTGATGCTAAAAAAACAAAACAAAAAAAACAAAAAAAACAAAACAAAAACGACTGTAGCAATTGATAGTGTGAGTCGCAGCACACAAACCAATGTGTGCTGTGTGCGAACATGTGTGATTGTGACCTGTGTGTGTGCGTGTGCGCTCGTGCGTCAGGGCCATCCGTCGCGCTGTGCGTGTGCGTGTGCGTCTGTGGTGCTTGTGTTGATGGGGGTGTGTGCTGTGTGTGCAGCATTTGCATTAGGTGCTGCTTGTCGCGTAGTGCAGTGTGGCGCTGTGCGTGTCTGCGTGCCGTGCGTGTGTCGTGTGTTGTCGGATTTTAGCCTGTGTGCGTCGGTGTTGTGTTGTGTGTGTGTACAGCGCTGTGATGTGTGTGTGTGTCGTGTGCACCGCACTGCGTAGCGGGCTGCTGTGTGCGCGCGCCACGCCACTGTCTGTGTTGAACACCCGCGCCCGTCGCGCGTGCGGTGTGTTTGATATATCTCGGCCTGGCCCTACACTCGTCTGCTGCTGCTCGGGCCATCGCGCGACCATCCGAGCCTTGTACGCGAGGCATGACAGTGCACGGGCAAGCGTTACCACCCCGATTTCAACGACACTTCGACTCCATCTAGCCGCCCGAGAAAACAAACGCTAGCGTATACTCTACCGGCGATTGAACCAATCCGCCAGCATGCGTGTTACCGAAAGTCGCACGGTTGCAGCAACGACGCGCCCACCACACGCCAGTGGCGCAGCCTCGATCATGAAAACCCTACAATGACATGTTGTTCGATTCGCGAAAAGAAACGAGCCACGAGGTTGTCACTACACGGCTATTGCGTGTTCTCTCACTACATGGGCGACGAGGAGGAGGAAGAGAAGAAAGAGGTGTAACGAGGGTACGTTTAAACAGCAAGGATGACGCTGAGCAGTAAAGAGAGAGGGGAGAGCGTGTAAACCGAAGGATACGGTTTGCACAGCACTCCTCAAGAATGCTACGCTTAGCAGTTAAGAGCGACGCGATGGATGTCAAGCTGTGTCATCCGTCGTGGTTCTGACAGTGAGTGCACCTAGGAGTGAGCTCTGTCGCTTCAGCAGGCGTCGGCAGCTCGGCGCAAATCTAGTGTAGAAGCCCTACACGGCTGTGTCTACGGATGGGGTTGGGAGGGCAGGCGGCGGAGATCCAATCTTGCATCCAACTCATGAGGGATGCGACGCGTGCCTGGCTTCTCACGCAATCGCATGCGAATATTTCCATCTCTCGCCGTGATGCGGGCGAGGGAGTCGAGTGAACTCACGAGAAACACACAATACGCAACCCTACACGCAGCACCACGCCACAGACACTGCACTTCACATCACGCATATACGCAACACCACCGCCAATCGCACAAGAATACCTAAATAATACCGAATTATATTATCGCATGCTGCCGCGCGAGATGGGGGCCGTCGCGCACACCGTGGCTGCATGCGTGCCGTGCCCGATACGTACGGCGAACTTAACCGTCGCGTTAGTCGGTGCCGATGCAGGATGTGCAGTAGCGAGGTGCTGCGTTGGTGGCGCATTGCGTGGCCGAGCCGTTACATGCCGTGGCTGCAGTGGCGTTTTGTCGCGCGTAAGCGCAGCATACGGTCGTGCGCATGCAGTGTGTGCTACACCGCGGATTTAGCCCCCAAACCTCGTTTAGACACGCGTCGATTAAATTATGTTTAAAAGCCGCCGCCGATCGCGCCTGATCTCGACGTCACTCTGATTAATCCGGCGAAATCCAATTAGCGGAACGCGCGCCGCGCGCGCAATTATTCAAAACGTTCGCGCTACGCTACGTCCCGCGTACCACACACGATATGCGGCGATATCGCTCTCATCTCCTGTTTGCTGCACTATGCACGGCGCGGCGACAGCACGTCAATGATCACTCCAACGACAGTAGGCGTATGTAGACTGATATAGTTCACCGAGGAAACACACGCGCTGCTGCCGACGACACGCGCTCCGTTGCTCCGGACGACATTACGAACGCCGGGTGCGCCAACACTCCCGGCGAAACGCCCTCCGCCTGGGGGTTAAACCATGCAGACGCTTTCAGGTCACGTCAGCTCGAGGTTCTCGTCACGTGATCAAATTGCTATGCGCGAGCGAGATGTCATTAGAAGAAGGGGGGACGTTACTCTATATACGAGGGTGGTTATAGCCTTTGCTCTAACGTTCTTATAAAGGCGAGGAATTCTTCTTTACCGTCACAGTACGCCGGCGTCAGCTAAGCCGACCGATTTAAATGATTACGCGCGTTTACGTTTATTAAAGCCAAATATTTTCATTTTGCGCGGAGGCGTTGCCGGAAGCGTATATCTCACCTGCATAGCGGCGCGATCGACGAGGGCGTGCTGCATGGTCACCTGTGCGAGCGGAACAACGTGCGATATGATCGCACTGCGCATGTTCTGCCAAGACAAGGTAGAAGCGCAGAGGGAGTGTGTTTGTAATATAGCGGCTGTAGCGCATTACGCGTTCTGTGCACAGCCGGTAGGCTAAGTCTGTGATAAATAAGAAACAGGTATTTGTGCATGGAAGAGATGCGGAGTGTGCGGATGTTTAGAAAGGGGCTTATCTGAGACTATGGCTAGTCCGTGAGGTGATGCGTATGAATTTGTGGTTATCGTATGCATATGGGACCCTCTAGATCGGCGGCGCTTGCTGTGGTGAGGACCCAAGAGGATAGAAGGCTTAGACCTCACCGTAAGGAATATTATATGATATATGAACGATTGGAGCGTTCACAACATAGTAAGCAGACAATGCGTGGGCGTGTGGGATAGCCGATTAGTGTAACGAGACGCGTAGGCACCGTTGCATTGGGAAAGGGGCTTGCGCAGATGTATGAGCCGCAGTGTACCATTCTCAGCAGGAGGGAGGACAAATTTGTGAGCACGATGGCTGACGTATGCCGATAACACGCGCTGCGTCAATCTCTGGGCACGGGAACGAACGCGCCCGGGGGAATGCATTTCTGGTAATGCATGCGCACGTCCTGTCGCTCGTTCCGAATCTTGCATTAAGGGCACTGGCATCACTCACTCTCTCGCACTCTCTCTCTCTTATCTCGGGGC
>NW_014577454.1:0-565 GCF_000485595.1 Priapulus caudatus
TTCATCACCGCTGAATGCCGATGGAAATGCTAGTCACGTGTTATATGGCGTACGCGACGGTGGCGCCGGTTGTGGTGTGATGGTGAATTAACGGCGATCACCGCGCTTAACCTGCGCCGTATATATATATATATATAGAGAGAGAGAGAGAGAAAGAAGAGAGGAGGGAGGTAGACGAGAGAGGAGGGAGGGAGACGAGAGAGAGAGAGGAGGGAGGGGAGAGAGTGAGAGAGAAGGAGAGAGAGAGGGGAGAGAGAGAGAGAGGAGGAGAGAGAGAGAGNAGGACGAGAGAAGAGATGAGGAAGAGAGAGAGGGAGGACGAAAGAGAGAGAGAGAGAGAGAGAGCGAGAGAGGGGGAGGAGGAGGGAGTAAAAATTGATGAGTGTGGTCTGACGGGCATATAGATTAATCAGAGTACACAAAGTAAAATAACCTCATGAAAGCAACACTCGCTTTCGACTAATGCGTTTTCGGTTTCACGTTGCCACAGATATATCGATGTATAGTCATATTTAATTTATGCTACCCGAATAATTGTTGAGCAAATGCGTGTAATGGAAATCGC
>NW_014577454.1:1232-24022 GCF_000485595.1 Priapulus caudatus
ATATAAACAATATAGACTATATAGACAATATAGACTATATATAGACAATATAGACTATATAGACAATATAGACTATATATAGACAATATAGACTATATAGACAATATAGACTATATATAGACAATATTATAGACTATATAGACAATATAGACTATATATAGACAATATAGACTATATATAGACAATATAGACTATATAGACAATAATTATTATGACACTCCTTGTCATAGTGATATGTGTTGATAGGATTCAATCACAGCGTTCATAAGCGAGCGAATCCATGCAATATCCACGCGATCCCACACGCATCCGTAAATCTAGATATGCCTTCCGCATTGTTTAAAGCCGAGCACGGACTAAATCAAATTCCTTCCTGCTCTCCGCTCGTATAAACACGACGTGGACGGTGTTAACGCGTCGTGAGTTTTATCCTGACACGCTGTGAACGCGCATGCACACAATCGATAGTCGCTGCCAGCGCGTGATAGCTGTGTGGTTACTCAGCAACAACCTGCACCAGTGAACGAAGTGAAACAGCGGGGAAGAATTGTTAATTAAAAGTAAAGAATGACATGATTCTTCATCTACGACGCGTCGCGTGCATTGCATGTTACCGTGACTGCGCAACGATCTGCATTACAAATTAGATTTTGTTTAAGTATGTCAATAAAACTAGCGCGTGATTTTTTGCTCTCACGAGATGCCATCGACCGGTTCTCCACAATGATGTTACCCTTTTTTGCATAGCGACTTATCTATAATTAGCGTCACGTAAATATGCGCACTTGTTTCGCTGGAGCGTTTTTAAATGTCATTTTCGCGAATCTCAAGAAAGCGGGCTCAAGTTTGCTGTCATTTTACTGTTTTATAGCTATAACAAACACGTATTAAGTTTAATACTGAACTAATAAGCAATCATGGCGGTAACAGCTGAGACTAAATTGGTCTACATTTATTATTTTCTCGATTTCTTTAAAGCCCCAATATGCGCATCTACACGCTAATTTCTTTAGTACTAACCTAGTAAATACTTCGTGTCAGGCATAATCATACTACCTTATGACAAAATAAACTCTAGTTCCTCCCATTTCACTGCGCGTTGTCTTATAAAAAACATTTGAAAATACCTCCAATGTTGTTCAAATTCTCCGATGTTTTTGACACTTTCGCGTTGCTCTGCCAAGCAACCGTACAGCGGGTGTAGCAAAGATTTCTACGGCCCGTGTGCGTTTTTCGCTTGCACGCTGCTAGCGCAATGACATGTTATCGTTCGGGATATCAAGACTAAAATCAATACGTTATTCTCAGAGTTTATTAAGCTGCCTATTATTACTTTCCCAATAGCCATTGATGTTACATACACTGCAGTTCACAATACTACAACTATCTTAAAATGTAGACGACTATATTCTCTGCTCAACACTCGTAGCAACATGATTTATTCGGGGCGAAATTGCTTGGCAAACAATTCGGCGTTGGTGCCAGATTACCCGATTTCGCACCTCTTTCTTGTGGATTTTAAGCAAACGCGCAGTGAAATGGGAGGAACTAGGGTTTATTTGTCATAAGGTTGTCATTAGCGTGTAGATGCGCATATTGTGGCTTTAGGTGATGATCAATTTAAAACGATACGCACACATACGGACACACACGCACACACACAGACACACACACACGCATACACGGACATACACACAACACACGCGCGCACTACACACACGCACACACACACACACACACACACACACACACAAGCGCGCGCATGTGCACTGTCTAGTCCGGTGATATTTGATTGGGTTAAATAAAATATTTCCTTGCTCAAATTTGGACCACACTACCCGAACTGTGAAAAGGACAGCTGTTCAATTCCTATAGCAAGACAGTATGTATTTGTACAAGATTATGTGGTGGTGACACTGTTAGTCTCAGATGTTTGCCACTGTGGAAGACGTTTCAGTGACGGCTGAAACCCCCTCATCCAGACATTTTAGCTTGCAAAGCACAGTGGAGGTCCTGATCATGATGTTTTCACAAGGCTTATCCTACACATGTTTGAAATTTGACTCTAGTCCAACGTGATTTGATTTCTACACGGTCCGAATAATTCGCGTAACGATCCGGGCCCCTTAGCTCCAGCATGCTACAGTCTTCTTCTTCTTCTTCTCCTTCTTCTTCTTCTTCTTCTTTTTATTTTTCTTCTCGGGTCACTACACAACACTCGGCCTAGCCACTGCAGCACACAGGACTTGGCACGGTGGTTAAAAGTCTGAAGGTCTTCAGGGCTACAGGGCTCTGGTAATAGGAGGCATTTCAGGAGATGTCCCATAGTCTGGTTCTCCCCGCAGTCGCATTCGGTTGGGCATGTTCAGAACTGGGTCAATTTTTGCAGCATGGGGCGACCTACTCCAGACAGGGCACGCATACTCAGCCGCAGAGTAGCACAGGGCGATAGCAGTGGTTCTAATTGTCCCCTGTTCCGTCTGTTCCCCATTTAGTAGTGACCAACTTCTTTAGAATACTGTTTCTGGAACCCACTTTGGTCTTTGTCTTGATGATGTGATTCTTGTAAGTTAGAGAGCGGTCTAAAGCAACACCTAGGTAGACTGGGCTATAGGTATGTTTCAGGATGCTACAGTAGTACTAAAAGAATAAACTACCTTGAATTAGTGCGCGCAGTTAAAACGCCCACCGTTTAATGGGGTTAGCCGCTAGCTTTGTCAGCAGGTGGCGCAGCGGGAGCACAGGTGGTACAACGGTTGCGCAACGAACCGGTCAGTTGGAAAGATACAGGAATCACGCATAGCCGATCCTATCGTCATAGCGATATAACCAAGTTAAAATGCCTTCGTACTGTTGTGTTCCTTGTTGTAAGTCGGCTAAAGCTGGTCATAAGTTTCCAGCGAGCCCGAATCTTAACTACAAATGGAGGGGTTGATGTGAGGAGAGTTGAGGAAACCACACAAAAAATGTGGAAACCGATGATGCATTCTAAAGTCTGCAGCGATCACTTCAGAGAAGACGACTATACTAGCACACTTTTAAGTAAGTGTAATATCGAAAATAGCTATAGCTTAGGCTTAGTGCGCCGTTGCCGGATGGCGTGCATGCAGGGTCTTCTAAACGAACCAAGAGAAATTTGAGAGCGTGAAGTTCGAACGTGACGGGATGTAATGATGACAAAATGCTGTGAGAGTTTAGCTGTGAGGTAATCGAACTGTACGTCGTGTGCTCGCGCTCTCACGGCGGAAGTCTTCACCGCCGCATACAATGATTGCAAGCTAGATACAGAAGCTGCTGCGACAACCGCTAACGACTCCTTATAGTCTAATTGATGACTTCAGCTGATTCTCGCAACGACGTCGTACCGCTACTGCCAGCACCACGAACCTTCGCTGAAACCGTCTTTAGAATGCAGACGCGTGCATGTCTGTTAAGTTATACCCGCGGCCAAACAACTGAACGTAGTGTTCAGCTTGCTACGCGCATATATGCTACCTTGTTGGTATTGCCATTGGCGCCATTTTCACTAAGATCGAGCGGAGACGCTGGGGTAGAGCTCTAGCTCTATTAAAACATTAAAACTTGTGCATCTTTGTGAATCGATCGAAATCTGGAGCGCGATAAGCAATCCGATTATTGCCAAGCGGGCGATGCCGCTGGGGAAAACACCGGCGGGGACAACTTGTATAAATGGTAAGGGCTCGTGTCCCCGGCTGCTGCCACGGCTTGCTGTCTAGATATTGCCGTGATAATGTGCATAGCCCGCGTGTCACGCGGTGTGTATTGTCACACTGGGGATCTAAGGCCGGATTCCCTGCTACGGGGCGTCTTCGGAAACGTGGCGCGTGCCGCAGAAAGTAGGTTATCACACAGCGGCAGTCCTCCCCCTCCCCCCAGTGCGAATGTGTGCAGATTTCTCAGTTCGCGCCAACGTGATCTAAGTGATCAATTGGCCGCTGTCCACTAATATAGATGCGGGGGCGCTAGTGCTGCCACCTATTACCGTTTAGGAAACTTGTATTTGCTTCGATAATTAGTTGCTTTGCCAACTTGTTTACTTGCGTACTTGCGAACATGTGTTGCGTTCAAATGAAGTTGCAGTTGGCGTCCGTAAATGTGTTTGTCTTGAAACTTATTTGCTTCGTCTCGAACTTTATATGTTTGCCAACATGCTAACCCGCGTACTTGTGTTTTGTTTATATGGGCGTGTTTTGTTCATGTGATACTTAGGCCTATGCTTATCCTCGTATTACAATGCCATGTGCGTTACCGACGTTCAGTATAGAGGGTTACCAGTACCTATTTCGGAGCCCTGCATATTTTTACATTTAAAGTAAAAAATGACGCAAAAACGCGACATTGTACAGCCCGTATATGGGCTCGGGCCAAATGCATTTAAAGTAACGCGTATTGGAGCTTATGGTCTTCGTCACAACTGTCAACAAGTGGACTACGCAGGGCTCGCAAGTAGTGTGTGATGTGTGCGTTTGAGTGCTGTGTGTGTGTGTGTGTGTGTGTGTGTGTGTGTGTGTGTGTGTGTGTGTGTGTGTGTGTGTGTGTGTGTGTGTGTGTGTGTGTGTGTGTGTGTGTGTGTGTGTGTGTGTGTGTGTGTGTGTGTGGGTGCGCGTATGGTTGTGCGCAAGTGTCTGCGAGCTCGCGTAGGTGTGTGCGCAAGTGTGCATGTGTTTGCGTGTTTTATGCCTATGTGTGTGTGAATATATCCAATTCTCGTGCAATTCTGTCGCATATTATCTGCAACGACATACAATTTCCCTACAGTCACATTAATCCCGCTCGCGGAAGTGCCGCACGATTCGAGATCTCCATCTCCGCGTACATATAATTCTGCTCTCGTAAATTTAAGACAGCTACGCGCACGTCACACGTCACGTGTTCTCTCTGTCCGTCGTGGTTCGCGCTATCGCGTGTAGAGGGCGCTACGATCGCGTTGCGCGATACCAACCGAGAGGCGAGCGGCTGCGGGCGGAGTAGCACTATACTGTTGGGCGTAAATCCGTCGAAGCGCTGCCGTGCGTGCGTGCGTGCAAGCAACGCGATATTACGCGAGTCACACAGTCAAGCCACACCGTGAGCGCTCACATCGCGAGAGCCACGCAGCCGATACAAGATCGCGATTGAAATCCTTGAATCAGAATTATAGCAGGTTTTGAAAAACTCGGTTTCGATGATGTCATCGCTTTGTGCTTGATGAGGCATTGCGTGCGGGAGAGTTCGTCTGATAATCATCGCAGAAATTGCGAGAGCACAAGCGTCTGAATCTTGCGAGCGAAGTTGGCTTCTCGCATCACTTATCTGGGTGAGTTGCGCGCAGCTAGGAGGCAGAATAGCAAAGGAGACTGCGAACGAGAGTCGATATCGCAACATGTTCTGCTAGCATCTATGACAAATACGACATACGCATATACGCTCTCCTAGGACACTATTTGTCATAGGAAGATTCTTCCTATGACAAATATTGGCGAGTCAACTTCGTTCCGCTTTACAGCTGAAATTCACTGATTGCGTTCATAATAGAGCTCCTAAACTCCTATGATGCGCGCAACACATACAACAATATTTGTCATTCGGAAAATCTTCCTATGACAAATACTGTCATAGGAGAGCGTATATGCGTATGTCGTATTTGTCATAAATGCTAGCAGAACAGGCTGAATATCGTCGCTTTTATTGTTACGCTTTTTAATAACATATGGCAGGTGGGTAGCGTAATCGTTAATAAAATGTACTTCTGCAGCGTTTCATTCGCTTAAAACTAATACTGCTATTTAATGAGCCATTACTTTTATGTGCGGACTTTTTTACGTAAGCGTTATATTAATGCCGACATTATAGTAAAATATTCACTTTTATGTAATTTCGCAAAAGATTTACGTGTGGTGATTACCATTTTTTTCCGATATGGTTCCACGCACGAGTAAATGAAATTACATTCTACAGCCGAAGGTTAGCGCCAATCTTTTGAGAATGAGATAACTAACTCAATATGTTACCTTTTCTGACGTGACGAGTAGTATGATAATTGGAACGGTTTAGCTCTTCCCTCTTGCTTAATTTATTTTATCGTGTGTTAGTAATAATTTAGGGGACACATGCTATACATATTAAAATTTATCCATGCATCCATCCATCCATGCATCCATCCACCCATGCATCCATCCATACATGCATGCATGCATGCATCCATCCATCAATCAATCAATCCATCAATCAATCCATCCATCCATCCATCCATCCATCCATCCATCCATCCATCCATCCATCCATCCATCCATCCATCCATCCATCCATCCATCCATCCATCCATCCCATTCATCCAATCCATCCATCCATCCATCATCCATCCATCCATGCACTCTCATCATCATCCATGCACTCATCATCCATCATGGGTAACCCATTTTCATCATCCATCATCCATCCATCCATCCCATCCATCCATCACTCCCTCATTCCTCCATCATTCCATCATCAAGTCCATCATCTCCATCCATCCATCATCATTCATCCATCCATCCTAAACATCCATCCCCATCCATCCCTCCTATCCCATCCATCATCCTATCCCGATCCACTCCATCCATCCTCCATCCATCCCATCCATCCATCCCATCATCCATCCATCAGATCCATCCATCCATCCCATCCCGATTCCATCCTCCATCTATCCATCCTATCCATCAATACATCCATCCATCCATCCATCCATCCATCCATCCATCCCATCCAATTCCATCCATCATCCATCCATCCATCCATCCAATCCATCCATCCAGTCCATCCAATTCTATCCATCTATCCAGTTCCATCCATCCATCCATCATCCATACCATCATTCCATCCTATCCATCCAATCCATCATCCAGTCTCCATCTATTCCCCCCCCCCCCCCCCTTTTCATCCCATACCATCCATCTCACTCAATCCATCAATCCATCATCCATCCATCCATCAATCCCATCCATCCCATCCATCATCTATCTATCTATCCATCCTCATCCCGTCCAGTCCCATCCATCCCATCTCCCATCCATCCCATCGATACCATCATCCATCCACTCCATCCATCCAGCTGAATCATCCATCCATTCATCTATCCATTCCAGTCCATCCATCCATACCATCCATCCTATCAATGCCATCATCTTATCATCCATCCATTCCATCCATCCATCCATCCATCCTCCATCCTATTCCGATCCATTCCATCCAGTCATCCATCCATCCATCATCCATTCATCCATCCAGTTACCATCCCATCCATCATCATCCATCACATCCTCCATCCATCCATCCATCCATCCATCCATCCATCCATCCATCCGAACAGTCTCATTTGATGACCATATGAGATTTGCCCGTGCCGCAGACAGCAGGTTCGATCTATAAGCAACAGTAGCGTTCTTGTACCAGGACCGCTCCAAACCACAGCTCACAGACATCCCCACTTGATCCCAGCTAACTAATGTAGTCGTCGCGGCTATGAACGCCGACGGAATTCCAATAGTCGCTCACAGCGGGCTTCTATTCCCAGCAGGCGTGACGGACACATGAGTTATAGAGTAAGGCACGCTACTTTTATTCGCTGTCATTTGTCCACGTCCATAATTACGCGATGCACGCCTCGTCCTAGTAATCTATACGCTAAGCATGTCCATGCTCTCACGTCGGTAGTTGTGACATTATTAAATCCAGTTGGTCACTGAAAATTACCGAGAACAATCTGGGCCATATTTTTCTCATTTAGATTCGATATTGTTACGGATAATCCTATCGGGAGTGAATAATAATAGATTCTTTTATAATAATACAATCTATTATTATTCACTCTTGATCATATGGTATAGAGGTTTAGACGGTTACTATATGCTAGCGCAATAGACGGATATAAGGCCTATCACTATTGGACATACGAGATGCCCATATGCCTCGAAGCGTGAGATACGCATGAATAATTAACTCGCGGGTCGTACATAATCCTGCCTCCTAACGAGATGGTTTACTCCAACGTCGCAAAGCTGCTGTCGTCACCGTGACGGCATTTCACGAGGCGAGCTCGGCAATACTCGCGTCTCTAGCAACGAACAGATTGCTACACGCCGTCAATCTGTCTCCTGTCTAACAACTAATACGGTTACAACGGAGAGCTATTAGCTGAATTTTTCACGTCTGGTAAATTTTTTAGCTGCCGGAGAAGCACCGAGCTATTTAAGCTAGAGTCTGAAAACGTTTTCTTTTTCTGTGTGACAGTACCCAGTATACAAATTGCTTTCCTCAGTGGAAGGTGTGCCTAGGCATTTACGGACATTAACGTCATCCTGCTGACTAAGAACAAAGAAACAATATTATAAAATGTTTCGATCATATCTAGTCGATTTTGCACAATCATAACCATAATCGCACTCCCGTAACCATAGCAACACGTTGACGATAACAGATCGGTAATTACATCGTGGATTTACAAGAAAGTTTAGTTTTACAATGATGGTTATGTGATTGAAAGGAGGCAGGGACGTGCTAATTGGTTTAAGATGATTTCCTTTGGGAATGGTACCGTACCCGAACATGCATACTGACAAATTAGAGAATAATTGGAATCCCTGCCTCTAATCGTCACTGTTATATTTTATTATGATATTGTTAATGATCACGCTGAATGCGATTTGACAAATTATCTTGAAGCCGACTATGAAAATGGAATTTAACAATATTAAAATCTCCATATCGAATCAAAATGATATTACCACGAGATGTTAAGAATATGAACCAATACTAGCCTTTTTAAGTCGCGTGGTTCGAACGCAAATCATAACAAACTATCTTGAAATTTTTGGTTAAACATTGAGAAAAGTTTGTGTTATATAATATCAAGAGCGTATAAAGAAAGATATCTTCTTTATACGCTCTTGATAATATATATTAGCTTTAAATTAATTTTTATAACATTTATATTATTTTATATTCTTTTCAAGAATGAGCAATCTCGCAGTCTCGCGCAGCGATCACTCTCAGTTTTTGCTGGGGATAAATTTTGTCTGACAACGTTTCTTTATCAACGTTCCAACCTTTTTACATGAGGCTCAGCGAGGCGACCTCATTCTGTGTTAATTTGTTTACAATGGTTTCCCTATATTCACGCTAACCTGGGCTATATTGATTTCGATTCGGGGAAACCTCCTTCAACCAATTTCACTCGGACTAAGGTTGATACAATTGCGATTGCAAATGGCGTCGGCCACGTTGCGACGGAAGTGCAACTATCTCGTCGCACTCTAGTTAAATAACATCGCCGATGCCCATTCCCACGGGCATCTGTAATCATCATGAGTTTGACTACGTTGCGAGACTTACGTGTGATGTTGACTATCTATGATTATGGTCGATGATGTACATTGTATAATACGATAGCATTCACCTTTCCTAGGCTATTTGGTCGTTGGCGTTTGCGCGGGCTAATAGGACCGAAATAGAATACGCGATGGCGTACTACCATCTCTGTTGGTAAAATAATAATTGATTCGATGTTTAATATCAGAGGATGCCACACGAGGTACTATCGCGATGTCTATAATTATGTGTGAGCGTGTGTGCGTGTGTGTGTGTGTGTGTGTGTGTGTGTGTGTGTGTGTGTGTGTGTGTGTGTGTGTGTGTGTGTGTGCGCGCGCGCGCCCGCATATGTGTATGTGTGTGTGTGTGTGTGTGCGTGCGGGTGCGCGAGTGTGTCTGTGAGAGAGAGAGAGAGAGCGAGAGAGAGAGAGTGAAGGAAGGCGAGAGAGTCATGCGCGCATGCATGCTTACGCGTGTGGAAATATATGCAGGCGGATAAATCAAAGTCGTTGTTAGCCGAAATGGCTACGTGAGGCAAAGCTAAATTGCTTAATGAATAAATTAACGTTGTCAAGCTTGAACAACGGTATGCTTGAAAATTGTTAAAATATTCTCTTCGCCTGATGTAATGCTTGTATGGTTATATGCGTTGTTAGTGGCTTGTATGGATATATACGCTGTTTGTGGCTTGTATGGTTATATGCGCTGTTTGTGGCGTGTCTGCCTATATACGATGTCTGTGTCTTGTTAGCCTATAAACGATGTGTGTGGCGTGTATAGCTATATGCACTGGCTGTGGCTTGTATGGCCTTATGCACTAGCTGTGGCGTGTATGCCTATATGCGTTGTTTGTGGCTTGTATGACTATATACGATGTCTGTGTCTTGTTAGCCTATAAACGATGCTTGTGGCTTGTATGGTTGTATGCGCTGCTTGTAGCTTGTATGACTATATGCGCTGTTTGTGGCTTGTATGCCTATATACGATGTCTGTGTCTTGTAGCCGATATGCGCTGTTAGTGGCTTGTATGGTTATATGCGCTGTTAGTGGCTTTTTATGGCTATATACACTGGCTGTGGCTTGTATGGTCTTATGCACTGGCTGTGGCGTGTATGCCTATATGCGTTGTTTGTGGCTTGTATGCCTATATACGATGTCTGTGTCTTGTTAGCCTATAAACGATGCTTGTGGCTTGTATGGCTATATGCGCTGCCTGTGGCTTGTAGCCCGATATGCGCTGTTAGTGGCTTGTATGGTTATATGCGCTGTTAGTGGCTTGTATGGTTATATGCGCTGTCTGGGGCTTGTATGGCTATATGCGCTGTTTGTGGCGTGTATGTCTATATACGATGTCTGTGGCTTGTAGCCCGATATGCGCTGTCCGTGGCATACATACTTAGAATGACTGATGCGTTGAGTTTGGTTTGCATCGATATATATATACGTCAAGAGTACATAATAGAGATGTACATAATATAGCTATAATCTCTATTATGTACTCTTGATATACGTTGATCGTGGCTTGTAGGGATGGATGCACTGCGTGCGTCAGTCACGGCTGCACAATTAACTCTCAGCATCTCAGCTTCACTACGATCTATACGTCCACACAACTTGAGACGATTGCCTGCGGCCTGCGGGGCCTTAATGCGATTTTCCATTAAGTAGTCATTGCAGTTATTTCGGTCGCCTGCAAATAGTTTTAATTCTTACCAGCAAGCTAGTAAATGAGTAATTACAAATAGTAATTAGTAAATAGAATAGCATGCAAATTAGCGTCGTGTGACGTCATAGCGCAGCGACGCGACGTAATTGCTGAGATAAAAAAACGGCGTTTGCAAAAAAACAAACAAATTTTGCTAATCGATTTACGTATCCATAAATTTTAACGACGAAATATCTTCGCAATTTAATTATTGGTGTAACAGGAAACTGGAGACGGTGGTATCGGCACATGCTGGGCCGCTGAGTTAGTTCAAATAGTAGCGGTATAGTCGCATTCATTTTGAGTCGGCAGGCAGTGCTTGCGGTGAAGGTATAGCGAACCGACGAATGTTTTTAGTAGTCATTAATATAGGGTACAAGAAAGAAAGAGCGTACAATATAACGACGGCAGCTGGAAATGTTCTCATCATATTCGTACATAGTTATTGAGATCTGACGATTTTCCGGCTCCGTGTGTTTTCTGACGCCGTTGATCTATTTAATATATTATATATATAAGTAAAGTCACACACGAGTATATATATATATATATAATATATATATATATATATATAATATTATATATATACGATTTATCTTCTAAATGCGTGACATTTTTAATGTAAAGTAGTTCGAAAGCGTCAAAACTCACTAAATAAGCGAATAGAATTAGAGCTTCCTATAATCGTGAAATATTTATATAATTATCTATTACTTCGGCTGCTATAGCCTCATATCCCCGCATCCTATCGTCCTGTCGCGTGTCTCAGCATCCCAGGTCGATGCACAGCATCCCTGGTCGCTGTGACAGCGATCACGTGATTCCCACCGGTTGTATGAAGGAAACCTGTGGGGTGATGTGTGGCTTGTTATGTGATGTGCGTGACATAAAACATGACTTGATTGCGCGTCTCTCGTGATGCATGATGGGAAGGTAAGAAGCCCTACCCACGCTGAGCTTGTGGTATAAATACGGGGTTCTGCTCTCAGTAAGGCAGTATACGATCTGGAGCGACCGAGACGGGTCAAGCCAGCATTGCGGCCACAGGCAGGAGCGCCTCATCTTCACGGATTACGTAAGCATACCAGTATCTAGTTAACCCCTGCACAGGGCAAGCAACTCACTACAGGGTGCTATCTAGTACTGTTTGGCTGTTCAGTTCATCGTGTATATTTCTACACCCCTGCACAAACGGCTGTGTGTGGTTTTTGGCTGCACCATCATTTAGTTCACCTGTAGGTCTTGTTGCTAAGCCGAATAAATAGCCCCGGAGCCTATTCCCGGACGTAAACACTTTTATCAGCTTGTTCTGGTTTTTACCGTGTTGCCTATATTTTTTGTTTGAACCTCTACACTACAATCCAGCGTCGACCTTTCGATTCGTCGTCACAACTAGACGTAAAATCGCTTGCAATTACTATTTATATATATATATATATATATATTAGGGTGTGTGTTGTGTCGGTGTGGTGTGTGCTGTGTGCTGTGCGTGTGTGTGTGTGTGTGTGTCGTGTGTGTGTGTGTGTGTGTGTGTGTTGCATGTCTGTAAAAAATGCGACAGTGTAATTAGTGCTGAGCAGCAGAGCTTGTCACGTGCGATGAAATATAATCCTATATTGAGCTCGCACTGAATTGAATTTTGACCGTTGAATGGCGCTAGAATTTAGCAGGATTAAACCAGTGGAGGTGGAGAGTATATTAGACCTGGTAAACGTAAGTATAGTAAAACGACCCAAATCTATTAAACAACACTCTGTAATTGTACTACGAACTTTCCCGTATTGGCTAATTCCCATGATAAAGTCCCCGACTTACAACACTGCGAGTTTTTATACCAATCGGCGGACGTCGCAGATTGTTCGATTGTCGTAGATTCGAGTGAGTTTCTCTGGATTGTGATTATGTATGGAAAGAAAATATACGGGAGGAAGCGGATTAAAATGTTTAAGGTAAGATTTGGATTCATGTTTGTCAATTTGCGCATAATAAGTGATTGGTAACCTCAGGCTATGTACTAGCCAACACTACAACCAGACTACTCGTGTAGCATTGTGGATCTTGAAAAGCACATTTGCCTTCGACTTCCGGTCTCGGGTGAGATAAATTTTCTCAGTCCATAGAACATAAAATTTCGTTTGCAACTATGCAATAAGTGTTTAATTTATGAAATAATTAGGCTGCTTAAAGTTGCTTAATATCGCAGCTAAATGCATATATAGACCTACTGTGAGCTCGTCTATGATGCAAAAATTCACTACAACTCATTTGTATTGCTACTTTCATAACATTTCTTTTCAAAATCTAAACGAAATTACTTCTCTTACGAAAGTAGCACAAGACTGATGTTTACACATCCGGGGCACAGCGGAGCGATCGTTAACAGTTCTTTTCTGTGATAAAACAAGTTATAATTCATTATTATATGTTTATTCAGTACAAAATTGTGAAATTTGTTTAAATTATATGGTTATCTATATTACTTATGCAATCAGGAAACAAATATATAATGTTTTCGTTCTAGGAACTATTGGCCACTGCTAGCTTTGTGACATAACAACATCGGATGTAATTTTGAAAACTCCAATGTTTGTAGCAATTCTCTGGCTCAATGAGAACATGTCGTGATGTTTGCACACTGCAAGTATGCTCACAGAAGGTCTACATCGACTTTTTGTTGCGAGGTTTAACCATTTTAACAGCATGGTTCACGGGACAATTTGACAGAAGAGGTAATCCGTAGCTAGTGTGTGCCCGTCGATTGAAGCTTACAAGGTGACGGCGACACAATTACATCTTGTTCAGTAGAGAATTAGGAACTGTTCAGAATTTCCGAATTTCACCCCGAAAGTTCGTGGTCACAAACACACGATACGATGGGTACGCGACTTGTGAATCTTCCGAATACAAACTTTCCCGCAGAGCACCCAACCCGCAGCTTTTCTTCAATGCAACTACGTATATGCAAATGACGCTGTGCAATTCATGCGTGACATTGTTGCATATAAACTAGCCGTATCCTAATCGCACTGCGTTCAGTTGTGATGAATTACAGGCACTCTATACACTAATTAACTGAATCTCAATATTCTATTACCTCATTGCGTTAGCGTATTAATATCAAATGAATTGAAATACGTAATCCAATAATGAAATGCAGCAGAGTGGAGTGTATCACGCTGGTTGCATCTGGTAGGTTAAGAAAGAATTAGGCCAACGTTCTCTTTGCCTAGTTAAATAACTGTATCATACTTCCCCGTCACATACGGAGGACTCCAATTGGCAAGACGCACGACTCCTGCAAAATTGCACGAGGTATAGTTTAATAGCTTTTCAACGTCACTGTCAAGCAACAAGTACTTACTTCAAGTATATGGTTGCCTGTTTAATCACGAAACGTTATATATACGCTGGTGACAAATGTGCAACAAAATTAAGCATTTAGAAACATTGATTCCTATCGGTTTTTGACATAGTTTATGATAGACACATATGAATATAACTAACTAAAGTGATTGAATAACGACATGAACGATACTCCCAGGCTAGCTTAGAAAACAACTATGTAGGATGTGATAGAGAAACGCACTATTATACAGTTCTTCGTTAATTAAACACGTAACGCTAGTCGCGCGTGATTTAAATACATTTTTCGATTTTGTAATGGGCAGGCTATTTGTAATAGAATTAAAGATTGTTTGGTCACAGAAGTAACGGTGAATAATGAAGTATCAAAGCCTGGTCGCTTGTGTGGCATCATTGGCGGTTTACGGTTGTAGTCAATTAGACAGCGGATTTAAAAGAACCCCGAGGAAGGTTCAAGCGTTGTCTTACGGGACGTTTTCAGATCCATCTTCAACTGTTGATAACCTGGCAGTAAGTAAGGCTGAGAGGGTCTATGTCCCCCAGGGTACTGCCGGAACGTACCCTGGGTACGGTCCGGTATACCGGAACGTACCCTTGTACTATCTAATATGCCGGACCGCACCTCGCCTACTCCACTAACGAGTCTAGGGAGTCGCCCACGCCTACTCCCTAACCCTAACCCTAACCCTAACCCTAACCCTAACCCTAACCCTAACCCTAACTCTAATCCTAACCCTAACCATATTAAATAGTGACCAGGGTACGTTCCGGTATATCGGACTGTACCCAGGGTACGTTCCGGCAGTACCCTGGGGGACATAAACCCTATGAGCGTAAGTAAGCTGTAGTCGAATAACAAATTGCTCTATCCAGCGATCCTGAGTAAACCCAATAAGAAAGATGTGCTGTGGTAAGACAATCATTGTCCCATAAGATACGTGTTGCCATAATAGTGACCCTACCCTCAGCGTGTACGCATACCTGACTTTCCAACTAAAGTCGTGTACAAATTGCGAGATTTCATGTAGCATTAAACCAGCCTATATACGATAGATTCGCGCTCAATAAGCGCGTACATTCCCAGGTAACGCAAGCATAACAGAACCAGGCAAAGTAACAAGAGAGCGTCATGCAACAGCAACGACGGACAACAATAGATTGCAATAGAATACATTAGAATACAATAGAAACAATTAATACAATATAATCCCCCTGTAATAGTGGCTGCATTAGAGTTCATATGAAGAAATATGAATGGAATAGGATTACGCGACTACATCCCTACTATTAGCTTATGGCAACAGCAGCAGCAGCAGTAGCAGCAGTAGCAGCCTATATTTTTTTTATAGACATATAGTTTACCAGGCGTAGGGAAAATTTGACCTTTCTTCTTGCAACACCTGTACTACGTAACAGAACCAATCAGAGAGGTTTTTCACGTAAAGGAAAAAATCGTTTGAATGTGTCTGAAATATTGTTTCCTGAACCTTTGCTACTAAAGGTAGCAGTTAGTTCACAGCAAGTCCCCCCCTCCCTGTTAAAAAATCCTGGCTACGCCACTGATTACAATTCAATGCGCGACTACATCTCTGCTATTAGCTTATGGCAGCAGCAGGGAGCAGCAGCAGCAGCAGCAGCAGCAGCAGCAGCAGCAGCGGGCAGCAGCAGCAGCAGCAGCAGCAGCAGCAGCAGCGGGCAGCAGCGGGCAGCAGCAGCAGCAGCAGCAGCAGCCTATATTTTTTATAGACACAATAGTTTACCAGGTGTAGGGAAAATTTGACCGTTCTTCTTGCAACGCCTCTATCTAGACTAGGTTCTCCAAAAAGTACAGAAATGATTTAAGACATTTATGACCGTATTTTTAGAACGTTATGATGACTTTCACCGACTGGGAACCCAGTCTACGCCTCTACCACGTAACGGAACCAATCAAGTTGGTTTGTCACGTAAAGGAAAAAAACGTGTGCATGGGTCTAAAACATTGTTTCCTGAGCCTTTGCTACGAAAGGTAGCAGTTAGTTCACAACAAGTCCATTGAGCCGAATAAATTCTACGTTGTCGCACTCCTCATTAGTTTTCGTTATTATATTTTTGCCAAGATCATTTGCCATTCGTAGAATTCATATCGGAGTTGACTCGTTACGAATAGGTGAGCGATCGAGTCATCATTACACGCTACGGAGCACAGCACGAAAACTCATTAAATTATATGCTTCTCCGAATAGAATTTGTAAGAGCATGCCACTCGTGTCGCAGTATACTGAGCGTGTCATCCCACGCACAGTACGCCAGGCTAACGAATAACTAAAACAGCTCGCTCTATAGCATTCGATCAGGCTTGTGGTTTAATCTCCCTCTCAGCAGTCGGCCTTATAAATTTGACGACGTTAGAAGTCCGAGCGAATGAGAAAGGGAGAGAAGAGAGGCGAGGACGAGAAAGTTTACAAGGGAGAGAAAAGAAAGAAGCGAGAATGTGGAAAATCGTGATAGAAAGACAAAACAGAAAAACAGAGCGCGCGCGAGACAAGAAAATGGAGAGCGAGAGAGTGAGTGTGTGAGAGAGAGAGAGAGAGAGAGAGAGAGAGAGACAGAGAGGAAGGGAGAGATAAGAGAACGAGGGTAAAAGTAACAGAGCGAGGGGGAGAAAGAACGTGAGGTGTAGATTAACTTCAACGATGTTTCAAACCGCAAGCCATTAGTGATAATTAAAAAAAAATCCGTCCTTCACACAGTCGGAAAAGCCATTTAAGCACTTTAAGGTAAAAAAATTCTCCTGTTTTAAAGGGCGTGAACACGAGCAAAATTGTCGGTCATATCCTCATAACACTGCAATGATGACCAGGATTAGCCACGTGACATGGTGGTGTCCATGCGATAAGCGAGTATGTGGACATTGTAGTCTCCTTCAGTTTGCTCACCGCGCACAGCGTTATACATGCCGCGTTGTCCGTACGCTGTTATAATGTAATTAATACTCAATTATGAATTATAAAGCCCACAAACTCGTGGAATGCTGCAGACACTCGGGCAAGCGAAGCGCAGCGCGCGCGCGCGTGCGTGTGTGTGTGCGTGTGTGTGTGTGTGTGTGTGTGTGTGTGTGTGTGTGTGTGTGTGTTTGTGCGTGCGTGTGGTGTGTGTGTGAGTGGTGTGTGTGTGCATGCGTGTGCTGTGTGTGTGTGTGTGTGTGTGTGTGTGTGTGTGTGTGTGTGTGTGTGTGTGTGGTGTGTGTGTGTGGTGTGTTGCAGCGTTTGTGTGCGCGCGTGTGTGTGTGTATGTGTGTTTGTGTGTGTGCGCGCGCGCCCGTGTGTGTGTATTTGTTTGATGTGTGTGTGTGTGTGTGTGTGGCCGTGCGTTGCGTGCGTGCGTCGAGGCGTGCGTGTGTGTGTGTGTGTGTGTGTTGTGTGGTGTGTGTTCTCTGCGTGTGTGTGCATGCGTACGTGTGTGTGTGTGTGTGTGTGTGTGTGTTGTGTGTGTGTGTGTGTGTGTGGTGATGTGTGAGAGAGTGTGTGTGTGCATGGTGTGTGTGTGTGTGTGTTTGTGTGTGTGTGTGTGTGTGTGTTGTGGTGTGTGTGTGTGTGTGGTTCCTGCATGTGCGCGCGTGTGTGCTGTGTGTGTGTGTGTGTGTGTGTGTGTGTGTGTTCTAACGTGCGTGGGGGGCAGTGGGCACTTGCCTGTTTTTCTACACGTCTGTATAAAATTGATAGTGAAATGTCAGCGTTGTTGAACGTGATTCAAGGTGTCAGTCAGGCTCAAGGGGTCGTTGTCGTATCAGGTACTACAGAAGTGTACCCTAACCCTAACACTAAACCTAACCCTAACCCTAACCCTAACCCTAAACATACCTCCTAATCATATAAAAATATAAACATAATACTAAACAACCTAAAACTACCTCGGGTACATATCTGTAGTACCTAATACGACAACGACCCCATCTGCCGTAGTGACTGGCCAGGCACGCGCAGATTGTAAATTTTCCGCATGAAGCGGATGAAATATAGGAGCTTTATTTACTAGAAATTGCAATCGCTGCAATTTTTCTATAAGTGAGACGGTAACGACACGCCTGTAAGCGCAATATATGTTCGCGCACGAGCAGTTAGGGCGTTCATGACGGCTCGGCGACCCTCGTCATATTTAATTCGTATGTACATACTCTCACAAATTGCCCACTAGCGCCGCATATTTGCCACAGCTGTGAAAATACGATAGAACGCGTGTCTGGTTGCCCTCTGTAGACATTGCTATACGGTTAGCACAATGCTGCGGTAATGGCCGCGATACATTGAGATTATATCGAGTTATAGAGATCATTGGTGTTATAATTATACTCGTGGTAGAGAGGGGGCGTAAGTGAGAATGAGGGAGGAGGAGAAAAAGATAGATCTATGGATAGATGGATGGATGGATGGATGGATGGATGGATGGATGGATGGATGGATGGATGGATGGATGGATGGATGGACATCATCCATCCAGCCATCCATCTATCATCCATCCATGCATTCGGCATCCCATCCATTCCATGCCATGCCATGCCACCGATCCATCCATCCATCCTCCATCCATTCCACATCCATCCATTCATCCATCCATCCATCGCATCCATCCATCCATCCATTCCATCCATCCACCATCCCATCCATCCATCCAGTCCATCCATACCGTCGTCCGTCCGTACGCGTCCGTCGCGTCCGTCGCGTCCTGTCCGTGTCCGTCCGTCCGTCCGTCCGTCGTCCGTCCGCCGTCAGCCGTCCATCCATGCATCCATCCATGCCATCCTCCATCTTACGCATCCATCCATCCACCATACCATCACATCATCATCCATCCATCATCCATCGATCCATCCTCCATTCATGCCATCCATCCATCCATCCATCCATCCATCGCATCCTGCATCCCCATCCGCTCCCATCGCACGCATCCCGATACCCATCTTCAGTCCAATACGTCCCATCCCATCCAATCCAGCCATCTCATTCGCAACCCAGGCCATCCCATCGCACGCGCATCCCATCCCATCCCTTCCTCATGCCTATCCACCATGCATCCTATCCGCATCGCCATCACCATCCATGGCACCCATCGCAATCCTCATCCCAACAGTGACAAAATAATAATAAATCAATAAGATAATAATAAATAAAAGAAAATAAAAGTCAAAAATTATAATAATAAAATGAAAATTATTGAATTGAAATAAACCGTGAAATATTTTATATTAAGCCTACATAGCTTTCCGTGAAGTGTTCCCGTCAAGTTTGGCGGCTATTCATTACATGTACCATAGTTTAGTCTGATAATTTTACTAACGGTTTATAATGTGTTAAAAAGAATTGTAAATTTAACGTGAATACGGCCAGAAGTACAATACTAAACAAGTACAAAAGTAAGTAACCAAATGCATTTCGCAAGGTGGATTCGAACACAGAACAATGGTTTTAGCGATCCGATGGTCTTTAATCCCATTCGGCCACTGGGGCCGTTAGGTATCACACATGGATTCACAACGTAACGTGATGTATAATTTTAGATTCTGTACTCCATTTATTGATTGAATCAGAATTTTTTATTAACTTTGTTGAACTTTTTTGAAATTGGCTTTCGGCCGGAACCACCTCCAGACGTGGCCTGATTCGTGAAATATATTGAGTTTTCTCTAGGCTGCGGAGTTCTCTAGTTATCGGCGAACCACACAAATTTCGGCTGAAACAACTTTATATAAGTAGATATGATATTATTAGAGAGAGAGAGATATAGATACGATAGATAGATAGATAGATGATAGAGTAGATAGATAGATAGATAGATAGATAGAGTAGATAGATAGATGGAGTAAGATTATATAGATAGTAGATAGATAGATAATAGATAGATAGTAGATAGATTAGATTTGAATAGATAGATAGGTAGCATAGATAGTATAGATAGATAGATAGATCAGATAGGTAGAGCAGATAGATAGGAATAAATAGATAGATAGATAGTAGAGTAGATAGATAGATAGATAGATAGGGTAGAAGATAATGGTAAATAGGTAGTTAGATAGATAGATAGATAGATAGATAGATAGATAGATAGATTAGATGAGTAGATAGATAGATAACGATAGATAGATAGAAAGATAGATAGATAAAGTATGATAGATAAGTAGATTAGATAGATATGAATTAGATAGAGTAGATAGATAGATAGATAGATAGATAGATAGATTAGATAAGATAGATAGATAGATAGATAGATAGATAGATAGATAGATAGAGTAGATAGAAATAGATATAGAAGATTAGGATCGCTAGATAGATAGATAGATGAGATAGATAGTACGATAGATAGATAGATAGATAGATATAGATAGATACGATAGATAAATAGAAGATAGGTAGATAGATAAGATAGATAAGATACATAGATAGATAGATAGATAGATAGATAGATAGATAGATATGATAGGATAGATAGATAGATACGATAGGATACATAGATTAGATAGTAGATAGATATGATAGATAGATTAGATAGATAGATAGATAGATAGTTATAGATAGATAGACTGACGCGCAGCGCATTGGCCTGATCGCTCGTACGTGCGCCGCGCGGTGTGGTGTTTGACGCGTGAGAGCGCGCGCTGCCAGGTACAGTGCGGGTGGATTATTAGGTGAAATTACGTTTGGCCAAGATAGGCGAATAAAATGCTGTTCAGTACTGGTCAAAGAAATCTCATTCTCTGGGCAGGTTGAACCCGCGTAGCCTGCGTTTTTAGGCTCACTATATATCTTTCCGCGCGCCCGGGAAATCAACGACGAGCCATCCGAAGTCTCGCGTGACAATATAATATATATGTACTGGCTTGGCTGAAATACGCAACGCGTAAAGGCAAGCAAATTACCGAACTTTAAATTTGGGCGTAAAGGGGTAACGGGCGTTAAATTGTTCTTCGCTCGAGTCTAGTTTGATAATGTACGCTAAAATCATGCGTGAAGCGTACAATTAAAACCTTAAAAGTTTCCACTCAATTTTTTATAGACACATCAGTATGGCTTGCGAGTCTGTTCTGGGAAGGCGGGGGGGGGGGGGTAACGTTTCATACGAAATTCTGTTCAATATAGAGATAATTCGTATTGGTTCCATGCTAGGTTTACAAATGCGACTTTAAATTGGTTAAGGCTAGTTTGGTAGATCACGTTTCTGGTCGACTGTCTGCGGGGTAATGGATGCAGTTGATCGTTAAATGATGTAGAATAGATTATGTCAATGCGGGTGTAGTGTCATCCAATGATATGATGTGATTCCTCGCTTGAGTAAATCGGCTTCGTGAATCTGTTCTTGACTGTCAACGGACTGTCTGTACATCTGCCAATCGCATGCTTTCATGCCGTTCGTCGTCGTCATCATTCGTCCGTTCGTACTAGTCCATCCGTCCGTTGGTCCGTCTGTTCCGTCATGATGGATCCGTTTATGTCATCCTATATATCCAGTACGTAACAAACGTGTATACAGAGGCAGAAATAAAGAAGCGCCTTCTTTTATTGGCTCTTGTGTATATATACTTATCCTACTGGCATACGTACGTAAGCATTTGAACATGAATCTTCTTCAGCCATATCATCTGCTTCGACTTACTTATATTTAGGCAGCGGAAATGGCAGAATCCTGATGCGAGAGAATGTGTTCTTTTAACTGCGACATTTTTTGTGAAAACTGAGATTCCCCATATCACTTAAGAATTCTTTTCCCTACGACGCGCAGTTACCAGCCTAGTGGCCGCTATCGACAGACCGCTCTGTTTTCGCTATGTCAAAAAGCGGCGTCTCATTATCGTAGAAATCGTAATTCGAGTCGACAGTTGTCCGGAACGATATGAACCATCCGAGCGCACAAGCTATGCGCTCTCTCGGCTAGTCCCCTGAAAGTGTTTGTGTGCCACACACGAATAGCCCCACCCTCGCGTTTCGCTAAAATATAGAGTGTGACATTCAAGCAGCGTTGCATGGCACGTGTCAATGTATTCGCGCAATGTTTCGCTCGTGCACTCGCTTGGGGCTTCTTCGGCAGAGAGCACGACGGTTTGTAGGTTGTCTTGACCGCGACGGACTGATTGATAACGTATTATAAGAGCAGAAAATTATTTACGGATTTGTTTTTCTATGAGTTGAATAGTGGTTAGTAATGATAGTAATGGAAGGTTATATTTTCACCTTGCTGCTAGCGAGAATCTTTGAAGAGCGGCAAAATGAATAACAAATGGCGCGCCTATAAGGTGTTACACACGCAGTTATTGACTGTAACCGCAATAAAACGTCTATATAATCAATCGAGATGTTTGCGGCTTGGTCATGTCAATATAGATATCTTTGCCGCTTCGATCGTTTAT
>NW_014577454.1:24047-26571 GCF_000485595.1 Priapulus caudatus
GTGTGTGTGTGTGTGTGTGTGTGTGTGTGTGTGTGTGTGTGTGTGTGTGTGTGTGTGTGCGTGCGCGTGTGCGTATATATGTCTCATAAGTTTAATCCAGGAAATTTGTGAGGTACACACGTAATCGAACATTGGCTAATGCAAAAACTCAATCACAGGACAATTCTTTCCTATAGCAACGCTGCGCAACGCAAAGCAACGCAACACTATACAACATAATACACGTCCGCATAGGCAGCTATAACCACTGCATAAAACGCACCACGAATTAGCGTTAATAGTAATACCGATATTCAATCTACCGCACTACCAACTTGCCACTATTTAATTGACTGCTTTATACGCGCACGTGCCAACTGCTTGTGCCATGTTTCAATGTAACCGCCACGCAATCCGAATACCAATCCAATGCAGTGCTACGGCCCTCCGTCACTGAGGGCTACGCTGGATCTCTCGATCTGTCCTAGGTTGCGTTGTCTCACTATCTAGTTAGCATGCAGCCGCTTTGTCTCGCTGTCTTTCAATCTGCAGTAGAATAGATAGATAGATAGATAGATAGATAGATAGATAGATAGATAGATAGATAGATAGATAGATAGACGACGCGCGCATGCCTTCGCTCGTACGTGCGCGCGCGTGTGTGTTTGAGCGTGAGAGCGCGCCTGCCAGGTACAGTGCGGGGATTATAGGGTGAAATTACATTTGCCGATAGCAATAAAATGCTGTTCAGTACTGGTCAAGAAATCTCATTCTCTGCAGGTGAAGCCGCGTAGCTGCGTTTTAGCTTCACATATATCTTTCCCGCGCGCGAAATCAACGACGAGCGCAATCCGAAGTCTCGCGTTGCAATATATATGTACTGCTTGGCTGAAATACGTACGCGTAAAGGGCAAGCAAATTACCATTTTAATTTGCGTAAAGGGTAACGGGCGTTAAATTGTTCTCGTTCGGAGTCTACGTTTGATAATGTACGCAAATCATGCGTGAACGTACAAAAAACCTTAAAAGTTTCCACTCAATTTTTTATACACATCAGTATGGCTGCGAGATCTGTTCTGGGAACGGCGGGGGGGGGGTAGACGTTTCATACAAATTCGTTCAATTATAGAGATAATTCGTAATTGGTTCCATGTTGGGTTTACAAATGCGACTTAAATTGTTAAGGGCTAGTTTGGTAGACGTTCTGGTAGACTGTCTCGGGGGGTAATGGATCAGTTGATCGTTAAATGATTGTAGAATAGATTATGTCATCGTGGTGTAGTGTCATCACAATGATATGATGTGATTCCTGCTTGAGAAATCGCTTGTCAATCTTTTCTTCTGCCAACTGGACTGTCTGTACATCTGCCAATCCATCCATTCATCCGTCGGTCGGTCCATGATTTTGTCCGTTCGTCAGTCCATCCGTCCGTTTGTCCGTCTGTCCGTTCATCCGTTTATCTATCCATATATCCATACGTACAAACGTGTATACAAGAGCAGATAAAGAAGGCCTTCTTTATCTGCTCTTGGTGTATATATATTCATCCATACGTGCATACGTACGTACATTCATACATAAATCATCTCTTCTTTCAACCATACATCTGCTATCAGACTTCTTATATTTAGCCACGGAAATGGCAGATCTGATGCGAGAGAATGATTTCCTTTTCAATGCGACTTTTTCTGTGAAAACTGAGATTCCCCATATCACTTAGAATTCTTCTTCCCTACACCGCGCAGTTACCAGCTAGTGGCCGCTATCGACAACCGCTCTGTTTTCGCTTATTCAAAAAAGCGGCGTCTCATTATCGTAAAATAGTAATCGAGTCGACATTGTCGGAAACGATTAAACCAACCGAAGCGCACAAGCTATGCGCTCTCCGGCTAGTCTACTGAAGTGTTTTGTGTCCACAGCACGATAGCCCACTCGCGTTCGCTAATATAGAGTGTGACATTCAGCAGCGTTTGTATGCACTGTCAATGTATTCGGCATTGTTCGCTCGGTGCACTCGGGGCTCTTCGGCAGAAGCACGCGTTTGTAGTTTCTTTGACGCGACTTTATAACGTATTAATACGCAGAAAGTATTTACTATTTGTTTTCTATGAGTTGAATTGGTTATTAATATAAATGAAGGTTATATTTTCATTGCTTGCTAGACGACGAATCTTTGAAGAGCGGCAAAATGAATGCAACATGCGCCTATAAGGTTTACACATGAGTTATTGACTGTAACGCAATAAAACGTCTATATAAAAATCAATCGAATGTTTGCGCTGGTCATTCAATATAGATCTTTGCCGCTTCGATCGTTTTATTATTGCGCCAATAAAAACAGAAACATGAAAACTCGCATTCAACCAGCAATGAAGAAATGAATGTCTGTCGGAGATTGTCATACTACTTGCACATGACTTACTGCAAGTGATATCGAGTAAATGTACGGGTGTGCGTGTGCGTGTGCGTGTGCGTGTGCGTGTGCGTGTGCGTGTGCGTGTGTGTGTGTGTGTGTGTGTGTGTGTGCGTGTGCGTGTGTGTGTG
>NW_014577454.1:27704-28656 GCF_000485595.1 Priapulus caudatus
ATCTGCAGTAGAGTTGTCGCAATGTCCTTCAATCTGCAGTAGAGTTGTCTCAATGTCCTTCAATCTGCAGTAGCGTTGTCGCAATGTCCTTCAATCTGCAGTAGCGTTGTCTCAATGTCCTTCAATCTGCAGTAGCGTTGTCGCAATGTCCTTCAATCTGCAGTAGCGTTGTCTCAATATCCTTCAATCTGCAGTAGCGATGCCTTAATGTCCTTCAATCTGCAGTAGCATTGTCTCAATATCCTTCAATCTGCAGTAGCGATGCCTTAATGTCCTTTAATCTGCAGTAGCCTTGTCTCACTGCCTCTCACTTTGCAGCCAATGTTTTGTCTCTGTCAGTCAATCTCTAGTCGTATTTTCTCGGCTAGTCAGTTTAGGCAGTCGCATCGTCTCAGTGCTCCTCAAAACGCAGCTGAGTTTTCTTACTACCTCTCAGTCTACAGTCACTTTTTTTGCTCTGTCACTCACAGCACCAGCTCCCGATACTTCTCAAAGCGTATGAGTATACGTACGCGTATGTGTATATGCACATGTACGCCTATATGTATACAAATATGTATATTTATTCTATCAAAATAATTGAGTTAACTCATCTTGGTTTTATCCTTTGAAAATCACACGTTGATCGATTACGCTAAGAAATAGCGTGTAGTCAACTAAAACTTTGATAATGTTTTTTTTCATCACAGATGCATCGTCAATCATGGATCTACGCTGCAGCACGAGCATTACCATATTATAGACCAAGGTCACTGATGTGCTCGCCTAAGTTTTATCCGCGAATATATCGGATTGACAGTGAGAATTCAGTATGAATGCGAAAAACGTCGAAATAAAATGTTTGTATTCATGATTGAATGCTTATCCATCACGTTTATACGGCTATTAAATTAATGGCGATCAGTTGCAGTGCGTGCGTGCGTTCGTTCGTTCGTTCGTTCGTTCGTTCGTT
>NW_014577454.1:28943-36023 GCF_000485595.1 Priapulus caudatus
GTGTGTGTTGTGTGTGTGTGTTGTGTGTGTGTGTGTGTGTGTGTGTGTGTCTGTATGTGCGTGCGTGTGTGTGTGTGTGTGTGTTCTAACGTGCTGGGGGGGGGGCAGTGGGCGCATGCCTGTTTTTCTACACGTCTGTATAAAAATGATAGTCGAATATCCGCGTTGTTGAACGTGATTCAAGGTGTCAGTCAGGCTCAAGGGGTCGTTGTCGTATCAGGTACTACAGATATGTACCCGAGGCATATAAACATAATACTAAACAACCTAAAACTACCTCGGGTACATATCTGTAGTACCTGATACGACAACGACCCCATCTGCCGTAGTGACTGGCCAGGCACGCGCGGATTGTAAATTGTCCGCATGAAGCGGAGAAAATATGCTAAAGATGCACAAGATGCTAACAAGCGCCCTCTCATTTTTAATTTACTTTTTAATTGCATATAAAATAATGCCTTCATAGCATGCGCCATATAAAATAGCACATAACTGTTTATGTTCATACTTTACGTTCGGCTATTGGCCATGTATACAAAAGCGTTATTCGATCACACATGACAATCTCAACGTGCACGTACGTCCCAAGAGCAAACTTATGCTAACAGCGCTACTCTCAATACACATTTAGTCCACATATTACACGCACCATATAAAATACCACGTAAATTGTTTACGTTCATAGTTTATACGCTTTCGGTCATACACATTAGAATTATTTCGATCACATGGAGTATTCTTCGGCAGCCTGGATGCGAGCGTGTCTCATTCAGGCGGTCCCATCGCAAGAGCGCCATTATTCTCATAAACCTGCCATCGCATCGCTTGCATCGAAAACACATTCATCCTCCCCGGAGCAACGTAGAACGATCGGAGCTCTCACTCTTCTCCCGCGCATGCGTTAGTAACGATACATGCGCCATCCCTGCATGCATATGTAACAGCCTACGGCTCGAGCCTTACTCGGAGCCTAGCCACGTCGGTTCACATTAGGGCCTATACGGCACGCAGCAGCCGTGTTAATGGTCCATAAGAGGCGACAACAGAGTATTCCTTCTAACCACTGCCCAACTGCGAAATAACCTCTCGGAGAAAATGTTTACCGATTCCGAGACCGACAGAAATTCAACAGACAATATACATATCGACAATATATATATACAATCGTCTCGCTATAGTTATATTACCGTAAAAATTGTAGTCCTGAGTATTTTATGTGTGCCTGTCTTTCATGTGTACAGATATAAACGCACAACAATGCAATAATAGGTAGGTGTGGGTAAATGACTGAATCAATGAATGTGCGCGTGCGTGCGTGTGTGCGTGCATGTCCGCGTAAGTATACCTGCGCGCGCACGTGGGTGTGTTTGTTCGATAAGTGTGGAAAACCGTGAAAAACAATCATATGAATTGGAACGTGTATCAGAAAGAGGCGTGTGCGCAGACAGAGCCGGTTATACGCCAGTGAGGAAAAATATCGCTTCCCGAACGAATCAAGTAGTGGCGGATTTGGGGGTATTAGAAGAAAAACGGGCCGAGATCGCATGACTGATCATTGAGACCGCGAAAAAATGAATGCCATCTTGATCTAATTTACATGTTGATCTGACGCAAAGAAAGCGGACGTGTGTGAAGCAGGGATAAGGTGAATGCAAGAAGCCGTGCAGTTAGAAGAACAGTTGTTGGTTTACGCACACTCGTTTAACCCCTGAAAATATATCCGAAAAAAAAATTAAAAATCGAATCGTTTACAATCTAAACTACCCTTCTCCGAACGAGTCTCTCGCCATCGGCAGACTATACCGAACAAGGAAGTGGATTCTAAAATTAGCTATTGTTGACAGAGGGTTGCGGGTTTCTAGGTTATAAGAAAAGGCCGCAGCCAGTGCAAGCTATGTTTGTTACGACTGGTATCAAGATGGTAATGATTTTATCAACCACTACTTACATGCGTGTATTTACAAGGCGTCGTTCTATTTGTCTTATATTTTAATGAGTTTTGAACATGCTTGACTGTTTATGATTGATTTGAGGTTGTTATGACTTACTAAATTCTGATATTTTTCCAATATTTATTTATATACACAATCAGTGATTAACTGTTTTTAACATGTGTGTGTGGACTAGTCCAATTTTGAACCATTATTTTTGTTAGTGATACGTTACCAAATTTGTTGTAAATCGGCATCTGTTTTATATGGTTTTGACCGGTTTTGGTAATAGGGGTATGGGGCTGTTGTTCAATTTTATGTTAATAGTGCAGCAGATATGTGTGTAATATCAGAAGGATTGTGCATTTTGTGGTAAAAGCACCAAATTTGGTACAGACATTGTTTAATATATAATTAACAAATTTAGATATTATGCCAAGCTCTATTTTTTCCCTGGGGCCCACAAATAGCAAAATCCAAGATGGCCGCCATCCGATACCGGAATATCTTAAAAATGACATATCTTTGTGACAAAATGTCGTGCAAACATAAATAAAGTGTCATACATGCTGAATCCATTCCAACCACAAACGAGTTGATAAAATGCACCTATTATGCACATATGAGAATATGTGTATTTGCAAAATCGTATTTGTATGTGTAATTGTAACGAGCTCGTATAATCGTATGAGAATTCGGAATGACAATATATGATAATATGTTGTAAAGATGATGATAAAAAAAATTGATAGATGATAATATTGACATTTGAAATTCCATTCGTTCTTATGCCAATTTTGATACTTTTTATATAATTTTTCAAAAGGAGACCTTTCATAAATATGATACCATAAATTTAAAATTTGTGCAGTTTTCCAGAGTATTATTGCATGCGGACATGTAAAGCGGACAACAGTAGAGGAAATGTGGAAGTACTAATATTTTATAGATTAATAGCGTAGATTCGATTGTCATTTACTTCTAATTTGTCGTAAACAGCACAATACCGCTGCCATTTTGCCATCTATGTCATCTAACTGATTCGCCCAATTTAGTTTATTATCTACTGTAATGCTGAGAAATTTGGTATTCTGTTATCCCAGTACACGCTTGACTCCATACTAGGAGTTTTAAGGGGTGGCTGCGCGGGGTAGTCAGGCCGATTAATCGGGCGCGCGGTAGATTCGAGAAGAGATAGGTTGAGAGACAGAAAGAAAGGGAGATCCTGGAGATGAGACAGAGAGACAGAGAAAGCAGGAGGAGAGAGCAGAGAGAGAGGAGAGAGAGAGAAGAGAGAGAAAGAGAGAGGAGAGAAGACAGGGAGAGAGAGGGCAGAGAGAAAGAGAGAACGAGAGAAGGAGAGAGAGAGAGGGAGGGGGGGAGGAGGAGGCGAGGGAGGGAGGAGGGAGGGAGGAGAGAGGGAGGGGGGGAGAGGGAGGAGGGAGGGAGGAGGGAGGGAGGCAGAAGAGAGAGAAAGCAGAGGGCAGGAGAGAGAAAAAGAGCAAAGTGAAAGGAATAGAGAAAGAGAGAGCAGAGAGGCGGGGATTGAAATGCGTACTTCATATAGCAGTAATGGTATATAGGGTAATAGTACTATGAATAAGGTTTAGGGTTATACAGTACGATAACTAGAGTAATGGTGTAACCGATAATAGTGTAATGTACTAACGTGATGGTTTATAGCAGTTCGACTAGTATACGAAACATTATGGTCGTATAGATCTTGCATAATACAGATGACGATGTTATAGGCTACCGGCCTGCTATATGCAAGCCACCAT
This sequence comes from Priapulus caudatus, assembly GCF_000485595.1. Lineage (NCBI taxonomy): Eukaryota > Metazoa > Priapulida > Priapulimorpha > Priapulimorphida > Priapulidae > Priapulus > Priapulus caudatus. Next base: position 32,656 of record NW_014577454.1, read on the forward strand.
TGAAGATGACAATTGCTAATGAGATACTCTCTGATTATCTACATCACTTCATAAATTTTTATTATCGCGTTAAAGTGGGTATGAAATGGACATTTATGGGTGAATCGCCAGTAATTGCATCGGTCTCGCATAACCTACTCGCGCTAGGTGAGATATACAAGAAATATACGCGCATGGTCAAAGCTATGCGACTTTTTCTAAGGTTTCGATTCATGCGTCATTGCTGAACTAATTAAACTCCATGATACCTGGAATTCGCTCGAATACCTACAGATTATTTTGCAATCGCCAATTCACGCGTTGTCGCGTAATTAATTGCGTAGAGCCGTAGCTATGGTGAGTACACGGACTTGCGATTTCATATTAGTTACGGCCATCTAGTCGCGGGCGGTGGCCGGCGCTTGTACGGACCTTCATGCGCTCATGCGCTGCATCAGAGTAGCAGATTCTCGGTCGGGGAAATTAGTGCGTCTACGGTGCTCGACGAAATGCGTTTTTACTGGGATTGTCGTTAGCGGAAACATTTATAGGCGTTGCGTTTCCTTCGATGCGATTCATCACGTTGCATGTCGGAACGAGCTTAGTGTGTTGCTTGCCGTTCATACAGCAAAGTCCCGAATATGACTAGGGTTGGCGTAAGATAACGTGCATTATATATATATATTATATATATAGTATATAATACTAGATGTTGTTGGTGTTGTTGTATGTGTGTGCGTGTGTGCGTGGCGTGCGTGCGTGCGTGCGTGGGTGTGTGTGGTGCGTGGTGTGCGCGTGTGTGTGTGTGTGTGTGGGTGTGTGTGTTGTGGGTGTGTGTGGTGTGTGTGTGTATGTGTGTGTCCGTGTCGCACTCGTGCGTGCCATCGTTGTCGTGTTGGTGTATATACTCGGGGTCCCCACTAGTAGTATACGATATATATATATATGCATTATACTACTAGTGGGGGACGCCGAGTTAATTGAGTTGCTTTAACGACCAAAATATGATACGTTTATGTTTCAGAAGCAAACAGATAATAATAAGAAACTAGAGCACTCGGACGAAGCGCAGACCTCTCGCCAAGGCAGGCCTCAATTGTGCTCACTGTAGAAAAAAATTTTAATTAATTAATTAATTAAATAATTCCGGATCACCACCAAAATGTAATCAATTCTAAGTTACCCCATTTCTGACCTATCCTGAAAATTTAATTAATTAATTCAGTTCCAAAAAATCGTAGTTAATTCGTAACAAATTCGTAGTGCATTCTTAGGCATCGTAACTGAATCGTAATAGATTCGTAGGCATTCGTAGGTATTATTAACTCATTGGGAAATTCGTGAATTCGTGGCTTGACCACGAATCGGCTACGAATCCCACGAATACACGCCGAAGCGGGTACGAAGCAAGAAAGAACTATCTACGAATTCACGATAGCGCACGAAGCAGCTACGAATCCGTTCGTTCCGTAGTTGTAGAACACACTTGCCTGAGTTGTGTGGTTTTCTGATGGCTATGTGCTTGAGGAATGATCCAATGAGGAACATTCCATCGGTCTTGGAACTGCTGGGCAATGGCCTTCCAGTCCTCCTAGGTCCTTGGCAGTGGCATGACTTCATCCTTCAGCTCCTGTATGATGGCCTGACAGACTTCCTGAACACTCCATACCACTGTGCTGTAGCCACATCGGAAGTCATACTGAAGAGTGTAATACCGGTCTCCTGTAGCCAGGTGTCTGAGGGTCACGAGGTGTGGTCTTATGTGGGTGTCCCTCCTCTGGACGACTGGGCTAATCCTGTTGAGTAGCTTATCAAACATGTGGGGTGGCATTCTTACATAGTTGGCAAAGGCATTCTTATCTTCCACCCTCAGCTCCTGTATCAGTCTGTTGTAGTGACCATATTATAGCCTTTTAGCTGGTGTCAGCCACGGTCTAACCCACCACCTGGGGGCTCTTCTCCTTCTTCTTCGAAGCAGTCTTCTTCTAGCTTTCAGCAGCTGGTGTTGATACTCCAGTTCCAGAGCCAGTACTACAGCTGCTCTACGTTTAACATCTATTTTGAAACTGATGCCTTGATCACACGCCCAAAGGTCCAAAATTTCAAGCAGGGGTGAGGGCTATACCTATCTTGAGAAAATCCCACGAATTGTCAGGAATAGTCAAGAATTCAATTTTAATCGTACCTGATTCGTAGATGCATTCGGCATATTCTTAACTGATTTGTAACTGATTCCTAACGCTCGTGCAGTATTCGTAATCGATTCTTGTGAATCGTAGTGAATTCTTGACAATATTTGAGCGATTCGAGCAGAATCCTACGGATATTCGTAACTCTATCGTACCTGTATCATAACAGAATCGTAGAGCGTCACGATTTGGACAAGAAATTTGCTAAATTCCACGAATCCTCACGAATCCTAAAATTTATCAATTCGTGGCGATTCGTAGGATTTGTGGTCTGTGTGGAATAGTGGCATATGAAAGGCGTAAGCATAGTAAACATGACGTGGCTGTAAACTAGCATAGTGTATCATAGAATGCTTCATGAGCAAAACATACAGAGAGACTTTACTGTGACAGACGTACGTTTACTATGCTACCGCTGAAACTATATCAAATATATATATACGAGCCGCGGAGTCTTATGTTATTACAATAATATAATATCGAGGAGCGTAATTAGCCGCACGCCTCGTCGGGCTAGAAGCGCCCCTGGTTAATTAGCACGCAGCCCTGCAATACAACAATATCATAGCGTAGTAGCGTGATAGTGTGCACAAAATCGATAGTAAGAAAATATCGTAGGATGCAAAACCTTTTAATTTTTTGGAGTAGGCCGACGAATTAAGTGGTCTTTATGTTTTTCTTTGTTGTTGTACCTAACCCGATCGAGCGACGTTCTCACTATATGGCAACAACCCTTGATCCGGTTGGCGGAAATCGATGGTTTTTTGAATTCGGTTTTTCCGTGTTTCTACCTGTTTCCTAATTCTGTCCTCGTAAATGAAATTTTCTCCAGGCCGGGTGAGTGTGTCTCTGTCGCCATGAAAGCCCACTGTTTCAACAATAAAATCTCGTATTTTATCATCACTGCGTAATAAATACGTCCATCCACTCTAGGTAATTACTCAGCCGGCATATGACTGACGGTGAAGATCTGATTTCCTCATTGATGTGCGGGCGCAGAATCAATATAATTATCGTGTTCAGGACAATGTCTACGTCACCTCCTCTCATCCGTCGCTATTATGTCCTTTCACGTACCAATTTGTAACGAATGAAAAGACTTTTTGTGACGAGGATCCCATAACCTTTACGACTAACTGGATCGAAGTATTTCGATTTCCGACCATTAGCCAGTTTCAGCTAAGGGCGGGCTGATATATA